>NC_140181.1:37382812-37675312 GCF_963971535.1 Notolepis coatsorum | reverse complement strand
CGTTTGTCTTGTTTACATCAGGGTCCCCCATTTTCAATTCATATCGACATTTATGACATACACAACATACATGACATGACATGACATGAACCATGCTCACTTTTACAGCGTCAGGAATGGATATCATGCAGTACTATTTGCCATGTAATGTAATATAATACTTTTATAGTAATATAGGGTACTAGGGTAGATTAGTACCCTAGACTGCCACCTAGTGGTGTAACTGTACATATCAATACAGCTTTGTGCTGTTTGTCTGTTTTCTGAATAATAAAAAAAAATCAGTTGTTTCTTGTAAAGATTGTGGTGTTAAACTCTGAAGCGACGACGTCATCCTCTCTCATTTGGGACTTGCTTACATCACATGAAACTATATTGTCATTGGTAATGCTTTGCAATCTCTCTCTCTCTCTCTGTCTCCCCGTCTCTCAGGTTACTAAGGTTCCTGTATCGTCCTGTGAGAGACAGACAGATTGTCAGTCCTGTCTGTCTGTCAGAGACCCCTATTGTGGCTGGTGTGTTCTGGAGGGGAGGTAGGGTATGTGTGTGTGTGTGTGTGTGTGTGTGTGTGTGTGTGTGTGTGTGTGTGTGTGTGTGTGTGTGTGTGTGTGTCTGTGTGTGTCTGTGTGTGTGGTTGATGGTTGTTTTATTCTGAGATTTGATTGGTTTTCTCTCCAGATGTTCCAGGAAACAGCAGTGTCAGCGCCATGCCCAGCCCAACCATTGGCTGTGGAGCTTTGAACCAGCCAATCAGTGTGTAACAGTCCAGATTATGGAGCCGGCCAATCAGAGCAGAGAGCAACAAACCCAGGTACAACATTTTCTGATGTTCCAACTTCTTATCCAGCAAACACAAACCAATATAACTTTATTAAATATGTTGTATTAATATGCTTGTATCAGGCATTGTATTAATATGCTTGTATCAAGAGTTCAGTCAATCAACCAGAGAACAAAAATATGTCTCCATTCCTTTTGATTTTTAGTGCTGGGGCTACACATTTGTTTATGTTAGGATCACCGATTTGGCCTTTGAGGATGTGTGTGTGTGTTGCTAGGTAACTCTGACAGTAGTCCAGCTTCCTGGTCTCCTGGAGGAGGAGTCTCTGTCCTGCTCGTTTGGGCCCCTCCCACCTCAGCCTGCCATTGTCCGGGAAACCAGCATTACCTGTCAATCACCCCCACCAGAGCTCCTCCCACCCAGTGCAGCAGGCAGTGGTAAAGATGAAGACAGACTTACTTTCTTTAAATCCAAACACTTCATCTGTGAGATAAACAAAATGATAATCTAGAAAAATAAAAGCGTCTGTCTGTCTGTGTTTTACTTCCTTTTTGTAGATCACATGACACTGGGTGTGTCTCTGATGTTTGGTCATGTGATAATCTCTCACACCAACATGACTTTCTACGACTGTGGAGCCATAGGACGTCTGAACACCACAACCCCGTAAGACACAACACACACACACACACACACACACACACACACACATCCACCTCAAGCACGTTCATGTGAGAGCTTGGGCCGACACTGTCGGTTCCCATAAATCACTATCTCTCCGTTGTTTCAATCAAAGCGGAGTGGGTGGATTGAAACAATACACCTCTTCTACTTTTTTTATAGCGACGCATACAGGCACACACACAAGCTACGGAGCTATTGTAAATAAAACACTTCCTCTCCATCATTGTAAATACATAATAAACATAACACGCATATCAGGGCAGTTCTTTGGGAGTCTGCTGTTTACATCACAGTAGGACACCATGACTCAATGAGTCTTCTGTTTACATCACAGTAGGACACCATGACTCAATGAGTCTTCTGTTTACATCACAGTAGGATACCATGACTCAATGAGACTTCTGTTTACATCACAGTAGGATACCATGACTCAATGAGTCTTCTGTTTACATCACAGTAGGACACCATGACTCAATGAGTCTTCTGTTTACATCACAGTAGGATACCATGACTCAATGAGACTTCTGTTTACATCACAGTAGGATACCATGACTCAATGAGACTTCTGTTTACATCACAGTAGGATACCATGACTCAACGAGTCTTAAGGTTACAACACAGTAGGACACCATGACTCAGTGAGTCCTTCTGTTTACATTACAGTAGGACACTATGACTCAATTAGTCTTCTAGTTACATCACAGTAGGACACCATGACTCAATAAGACCTTTTGATGGCAGGCGCAGGTGGTCATCTATGTGAAAAATGCTGTCCGAAAATAATGATTGCATCTTTAATATTGACCGTAATCATTATGGCAGTAGTGATTGTTGACTAGTCTAGGTGTTGTTTGGCTTGTTTAATAACTATTGTATGTGTTTCAGGTGCATGGCATGTGTAGGCAGCGTGTGGCCGTGTAGCTGGTGTTCCCTGGACCAGATGTGTAGCCCCGGCCTGACCTGCCCTCAACAACACATTATATACCACAGAGTAAGTCTGTCTGTCTATTTGTGTCTGTCTGCGTTTACACCGCGTGCAAATACCCACAGAGTTTAGATTAGTCTGCTGGTGTCTGAAAAAGGTCTCTAGGCATTCCAGTGTCTCACAGAGAACAATTGTCTCTGATCAGGTCTTTGTGATCATGGTTAAATGAACAGACCAATGTTCCCTGCATACTATTTTGCCATATATTGGTCCTTACGTTGAACAGGAACGTGCAACAGACCGCTCAATGCACTGGCAACTTACAGAGTCCAGATGACTCGTATTTACAACACAAGTCAAGTCAAGTAAAGAGTTTTATTTGTCACGGCATACAAGTATACAATGAAATGCGGGTGGTCTTGCCCGCAACGATGTGCAATACAGTAGTAACAACATATAATAGAATCCAATAAAACAATATTGTGCAATAAACAAGTAACATAGTAGGGCATATCGGTATTTGTACATAGTTATTTACAGAGCATGAAGGACATGCTAGGTCCTGTGGTAGTGCAATACACTGTTAGCTACGGATGGGGCACTGGGTCTTTCTGTACATTGCTATTTTATACAATCTCTACTATACTATTTTTAAAGTGACCTTTCCTTAGTGGCCATAAGTGTGGGCGTGTGCAGCATGAGTGTGTTCTTGCTCATGTTAAAGTGGCTGCTAGTGTGTGAGCGTGTACAGTGTGTGTGTCGTGTGTGTGCTCATGTGTGCTTGTGTGTGGAGAGTTCAGTGTTCAGTGTTCAAGGCTCTGATGGCCTGGGGGAAGAAGCTGAGCCGAAGCCTCTCTGTCCTAGTAGCTGGGGTTCGCAGGCGTCTGCCTGACCTCAGCAGCATGAACAGGCTGTTGTTGGGGTGGTGTGGGTCTTTCATTATTCTGAAGGCTCTGGATTTGCACCACTTGTTGTATAGAACCTGCAGGGGTGGTAGTGCAATACCCGTGGTACGCTCGGCTGAGCGCACCACTCTCTGTAGGGCCTTCTTGTCCTGTGCCGTGCTGTTTCCATACCAGGCAGCGATGTTACCAGTCAAGATGCTCTCTACAGCTCCGGAGTAGAAGGACTGGAGTATCTTCCCAGATACTCTGAACTTCCTTAACTGTCTCAGGTGGTAGAGGCGCTGCTTCGCCTTTTTTACGACTGAGTCTATGTGTGTTGACCATGTCAGATCCTCTGAGATGTGGACCCCCAGGTACTTAAAGCTGCTCACCCTGTCCACGATAGCCCTGTTTATCCTCAGTGGTGTGTGTGTCCCCTGCTGTCCTCTCCTATAATCCACAATCAGCTCCTTGGTTTTACCAATGTTCAGGAGCAGGCTGTTGTCCTGGCACCAGCGTTCCAGTACCTCAACCTCCTCCCGGTAGGCCTTCTCGTCGTTGTCCGAGATCAGCCCCACCACCACTGTGTCGTCCGCAAACTTCACTATGGAGTTGGAGCTGAACTTGGCCACACAGTCGTGTGTGTATAGTGAGTACAGCAGGGGGCTCAGAACACAGCCCTGGGGGGACCCGATGCTCAGGGTGATGGTGTTGGAGGTCTGACCCCCCACCCTGACCGCCTGGGGCCTTTCGCTCAGAAAGTCCAGTATCCAGGCGCTCAGAGCGGAGCTCAGACCCAGCTCGATCAGCTTGTCCACCAGTCTGGTGGGGACTATGGTGTTGAACGCTGAGCTGTAGTCAATGAACAACAGTCTCACATAGCCCCCCTTCTGGTGGTCAAGGTGAGAGAGGGTGCTGTGCAGTACTTGGGAGACCGCATCGTCAGTGGACCTGTTTGGCCTGTATGCAACTTGCATGGGGTCCATATCACTGGGGAGGGAGGCACAAATGTGATCCTTGACCAGCCTCTCGAAACATTTCATGGCCACAGAGGTGAGTACCACCGGTCTGTAGTCATTGAGACATGTTGGGGAGGGTTTCTTTCGTACAGGGATGATGGTAGACATCTTGAAGCAGGCAGGGACCACTGACTCCGCCAGGGATTGATTAAATATGGCGGTGAACACAGGGGCTAGCTGGTTGGCACAGGACTTAAGTATGCGTCCTGTTATACCATCTGGGCCAGCAGCTTTTCTGGTGTTCACCTGGATAAATGCTCTTCTCACACTGTGTTCCAACAACGAGAGAGTGTTCCCGCCCCCCCGCGGTTGCCCCCCCCCCCTCCACAACAGCCGGCGCGCCAGTGACGTCACTAGCCGTTGAGCTAGCGGCGCCACGGTCTACACCAGGGGTCAGCAACCTTTTTGACATGGAGTGCCTGTTTGAAATATAGTTGTAACTAGTGTGCCTCAACAATATTCCATGCATCGTAAAAAATCAGGTATTTTTAATGATAATTTTTACATTATTACATCATTATTGTTATTGTTATTATTAACAATATTATTATGATGGTTGTATCAACCCTAAATCTGAGTTGGGGGGGGGGGGGGGATGCAATGCAGACAAACAGCTGCATACAGTGCGACCATTTCACTCACATTTGCCCATTCATTTTTGGACACATCACACACCATCGGTGTGTGTACTGTACGTGTGCTGTCATAGCTCCACCTACAGGCCTAATGGAGAACACCAGGATGTGAATGGAGGGTGAATGTGAGGTATATCGTGTAAATACGTTTTGATTGATCGCAAGACTACACTGTAAAAAAAATTATAATAATAAGTTACCAGAACTTAAAAATATTGAGTTCAGTTACTGTGCATTAAGGTTTTCAGTTTTCAATCTATAATAAGTTAACAGAAAAATAAGTACACAACCACATTATTTTAACCTAATAAAACTATGTTTATTGTCATTGTTTTAAGAACACAAGTTGACTTGGTAATACTCACATTTTGAGTAAAAAAAATGGCTTTTAACATGTGCAATGTTCAATGAAATAGAAAAATAAATAATAAAATGTGTTGATTAATCCCACTGGTCACAATGGTGACCGTAATAATGTTTTTGTTATAAGGCTCTGTAAATGTTACTGAATGATGTAGTAATGTATTTCCAGCTAAATTGAAATAATAAACAAATAAAGGGTCTCAATTAAATATGTGGTAGTAAAAAAAACCTGTGGGAGGATTTCAACAAGATAAATGCGACAACAGTGCAAAATATTTCACTATAATATTTCAAAGCAAAAAGAAAAAAAATTATGATTTTTTTTATTTAAAATTTAAATTTTTTTAATGCTGCCCCCTGTGCCTATGAAAATGCCCCCGCGTGCCTATGTGTGCCTAGGGTTGCCTACCCCTGGTCTACACCAAACCGAGCGTAGAAAGAGTTGAGTTTGTCCGCGAGAGAGGCGTCGTCGCTCCCCATTGAGGGGGCGCTGACTTTGTAGTCAGTTCTTGTCCTCAGTCCCCGCCATAAGCCTCTTGTGTCGTTTTGTGCCATTTGTGTCTCCAGTTTATCAGCATATGTCCGTTTTGCAAGTTTTACAGCCTTGCGCAGAGTATAGACTGAAGCCTTGTACTCTTCCATGTTTCCTGACTCTCTGCCCAGGTTATAGGCAGTGGAGCGGGATTTCAGAGCTGCTCTGATAGTACTGTCCACCCACGGTTTCTGGTTTGGGAACACCCGCACCTTCTTTGTGGGTACAATACTATCAGCCAGTGTTGTGATGAAGCAGATAACGCTGTCGGCGAACTCGCTGACGTCACTGGCGCTTCCTTGAAACATATTCCAGTCAACATCCTCGAGCGCGTCCTGAAGCGTGGCCTCTGATTGGTCGGCCCATTTTTTTGTCTCACGTGACACGATGGCGTCACGTGATCTTTGTTTATAAGCCGGAATGAGGATAATGGAGTAGATTGGCTATAGTACTATAGGCTTATAGTAGATTGTTGATCTTCTCTGCACCTGAGGAGTAGGCTTGGGCAATGGCAATCTTTAAATACTTAACCTGTATTCACTGTACACACATGACTGTGGGGCCAGGTTCAGCTCCAACTCCATAGTGAAGTTTGCTGACGACACGGTGGTGGTGGGGCTGATCTCTAACAACGACTAGAAGGCCTATCGGGAGGAGGTTGATGAACTGGCACGCTTGTGCCGGGATAACGGCCTACTCCTGAACATTGGTAAAACCAAGGAGCTGATCATGGATTTTAGGAGAATACAGCAGGGAACACACATGCCACTGTGGATAAATGGGCCTATCGTGGACAGGGTGAGCAGTTTTAAGTACCTGGGAGTCCACATCATAGAGGACCTGACATGGTCAACACACATAGACTCTGTGGTAAAAAAGGCGAAACAGCGCCTATCACCTGAGACAGTTAAGGAAGTTCAGAGTATCGGGGAAGATACTCCACTCCTTCTATTCCGGGGCTGTACAGAGCATTCTGATTGGAAACATCACTGCCTGGTTTGGAAACAGCATGGCCCAGGACAGGAAGGCCCTACAGAGAGTGGTGCACTCAGCAGAGCATACTACGGGTATTGCACTACCACCCCTGCAGGACTTATACAACAGGAGGTGCAAATCCAGAGCCTGCAGAATAATGAAAGACCCCCACCACCCCAACAACAGCCTGTTCAAGCTGCTGTGGTCAGGCAAGCACCTATGCACACACGCAGCAAGAACAGAGAGACTAAGGCTCAGCTTCTTCCCCCAGGCCATCAGAACACTGAACACTGATCTCTTCAAACACAAGTACACATGAGCACACACATACACACACACAACACACATGCTGCATTCGCTCACACACAAACGGTCACTTTAAACTAAATGGAAAGGACACTTTAAAGGAACAAGGAAAATAAAGGTCACTTTAAGGAAATAACTGATGTGGTTCTTGTATAGTTTAGAAATAGCAAGTATAGCATAATGATATAGAGTAAAAACTGTATATTGTATAGTAGTGTGCATAGGACCCAGTGCCTTAATCCGTAGCTAACATTGTATTGCACTATCTCAGGACTTTAGCATGTCTATTTTATCATGCCTATATTATGTCTATTTTATTACCTGTTTATTATTTTTATTTTATTATTTAGTATTATTGCATAATCAAAGTGGGCATGGCCACCCGCATTTCACTGTATGCTCTGGTATGTATGTGACTAATAAACCTCTTGAATGAATCTGTAAACATTTCAGCTGCTTAGTTCATACAGTCTTCTTGTAACTAAAATATTTGGCAGAAAAAAGTATTGCTTTTGTCCATATATTACAAGATTATTCAGCTTATAATATGCATTTCACATTCACATTTGCTTCAGTCCAGAGTACTCGTATTTCCAAACAGGGCTTGTAGTGCAATGTTCTCTGCCCCGAGTTGCCTAGTAATAGGCAATAGTGATCTTTAAATACTTGATTGATAGTGGTGGACTTCAGGAGAAATAAAACAGGCAAGCACAGCCCCATCCACATCAATGGAGAGGAGGTTGAGCGAGTCTGTAGTTTAAAATTCCTGGGAGTCCACATCTCTGAGGACCTGTCCTGGACCACCAACACCTCGACCCTGGTCAAGAAGGCCCACAAGCGCCTCTTTTTCCTGAGGAAGTTGGCCAAACTCCACCTACCCCCTCCCGTGCTACGCTGTACGATTGAGAGCATCCTCACCACCTGCATCTCAGTCTGGTACAACTGCACTGTTAAGGACCGGAAATCATTGCAGAGGGTAGTGAAAATAGTCCAACTTCACCAGTCAGTCACCAGTCAGTCAGCATCACCAAGACCCTACTCCCCCCAACTCATCAATCTATGAGAAGCGGTGCTCACGGAGAGCACGGAACATCATCAAAGACGCTTCTCACCTCAACCATGGACTGTTCACCCGCCTGTGGGGTACTTGCTCTGGGGCACGCTACCGCAGCCTCCCAGGCAGAACCAACAGGACCACAAATAGTTTCTTCCCCTCAGCTGTCATACTTCTGAATCAAAATTCTACTTAGCCCACTGAACCTCACTGTATACCTGTGTATATCGCCCATAGCCTATGTAGACTTTATTTTAATTATAATATTTATCTTTCTCACCATCGCACATTGTGCTAACCATTGCACTTTACTGTACAGTTTTATTTATATTGCAACTGACTGTTGATTGTCACATCCTGGTTGGACGTACACAATCTCGTTGCACTGTCTTGTACTGTGTAATGACAATAACGTGAATCTAATCTGGAAACATTTCACCTTCTTAGTTCATACAATATTATTGTAACTAAGATTTGCTGGATTGCTTATGTGGGATATTTGTGGATATCCTGATGAAGAATGTCTCAGTCAACCGAGGCTTGGATAATAACAAGGTTTATTAACCAAGCAGATAGAATACATAGAGAGAATGGCTGAGGCTCTCGCCCCAGGTGATCAGCTGAAATTACCCAGGTAAGACCCTTATTGTGGTCGGGAAGAGCCCTTTATAGTTCAACAAAGGGGGTGTGTGGTCCCATTTGATAGGTCAGATGGGGGGGAGGGGGTACAGGTTTGGGGGGGGGGGTACAGGTAATGGGGACACAGGGGAGGGGAGTGTCTTATTCCACAGAGAGGGGGGGGGGGCACAGGTAAAGGGAACACAGGGAGGGGGATATATTTACATGAGGACATAATTATACCACAATACTCACTTTTCTTTCTTATAATGTGGGTGAGATTAATGTATAATATACCAGGATTGTTTGGAACAGGTAAAAGTGGGGATAATAGTTTAAAATAGAATTATTTACATACATGATTAATAGAATTATTTACATACATGATTCATGACATGATCGACTGGACTGCGGTCTGTGTTATTTTGATATCAGAGATGTGGGATAGATATCACCCTTTTCTTTTATTAATCGCTCAAAATACCTATATCACTGAGTGGTCCTCATCTCTGATATCAAACAACAATTAACATAATCATTTGAAGCTATCGCTGTGCAAATATCTTGGCATACCTTCAGTCGTTCATGTCGTGACTTTGGGGAGCTAATGTGATCGTTGTGTATACAGGCATCGTAATAAACCAATTAAATACATGCACTGTCTGTGTGGTCAGATTGCACAGGGTGAAAAAACAAAATTGTGTGCATAATTAGGCTAATGTGTACAAAAACATTTTAACAACCGTTAACCTGGTGGTTAATAAAACTAACATGATTGATTATGGGAAACTGTTCAAAAATATATATATATATTTTTGCACGTTTTATGATGATTCTTGATGAAATTACTTAGGATCCAGTTGTATTTACCCTGAGTTTGAGTGTTACTTAGAATCAGGCAATTTTCTCCATTTCTTCTCTATAAATGAGGAGATAAAACGTCTTATGCATCACCATATAGGTGCAAAACAACGTTACATGTCCTCTTCTATGAGAGAATAAAACAACTGATTCTTTCTTGTCTGACAATACAATTTTGTAACCTAAGTAATTCAAATGTGATGTAATGTGATCATGTGGTCACTTCTTCCTTCAGCAATAAATTTTAGCTTATTATTACTAACCATTGTTAATGCTTTCTCATTGATTTCTTTTCATCACATCTCTAGTTCATCGTTTTGCAGATACATACAATTGTGTGAAAAGTTTCCTTCTTGTGAAGGTATTAATCTGAATGATGTTGCGTCGTTGTTGACAAGGTGTTCTCTGTCGGTCGTGTGGCAGGGCCAAACAGTAACACATAAAAATTAAATAAATACATACAATAGACATTACCTTAGTGGCTAATGTGTCAAAATAAAATTGAAAACCGTTAACCTAGTGGTTAATATAAAAGGTGATTATGATAATCGTTATGCATTGTTCTGTGGTCAAAACAAACTTGGTGTCTTGGAACAATCCAACTGGTTCTGCCCTGTTTAACAATACCATTTTGCAATGTGACTCTGTGATCATTTCTCATTGTCATTATAAAATTGGTTAATGCAATCTTACTGATTGTATTTCATCATATTCCTAGTCAATAATTTTCCAGATACATATGAACTCTGTGAAACAGTTCTTGTTTGTGAATCTGACAGTTGCTGTGAAGTGTTGATCATCTGTTCTCGGTCTGTCGTGTGGCAGGGCCAATACATACATAACAATGTGGACAATGTGTGTTCAGAAGTATCTTGTTCTACAGGTCTCTGATGATGTCTCTTCTTGACGATGCAGTCGGGAACATTCACTGGTCGTCGTTCATTCAGAGGGGGCCTACAGGAGGTCGCCGTCCGCTCCCTGTGTACCTTGTCAAGGGTCACCGGTAGCAGTCAACTATAGTGGTCTTTTCCTGCAGCCTATGTTGTTCTCTACCACCATCACATGTCTGCCACTGTGCTCACGCTTGGCCCCTATCAGGCCTAGAGACATGGTGGTCGTTCTTGAACGTGGTGGTTGGTTTTGAATGTGTTGTGCTGGTTTCGCTGTCCTCTTCTCGTCATTGCGGTACCACTTGATGGAGGGCGAGGGCCCGCCGGTGTAGTGGCTAGTCAGTAGGACGCTCTCTCTCACACGGATGACAATCTTGTCATGGGAATCCACCTTGATGGTCGGGGCTTTGGTTCCCATCTTGGAGATGATGGGTTTGGTCTGCAGTGCCGGGGTGGAGGCCGTCAAAGGTTGATCTCCTCTTCGTCAGTGTCTCCTTGGTCAGTCTCCTTCGTGGTCCTCTGCTCCACTTTCTTGGGGATGTCTGTGGGCTGGGTTGGATGGTTCTCCCACGGTAGTTGTCGTCGCCTCTGGTTGTCAATTTTCTTTATGTGTCCTGCTGTGATTAGCTTGTTAATCTCAGCGCGGTACACAGTCTCTTGAGCGGGGTCTCTGGCTAGGCGCCGCTCTGTGTTCAATAGATACCGCTCCGTCGCTTCTTTTGGGGCGTGGAAGGTGGGCATACCCTCTCGCCTCAAGAGTGGAGTTGCGTATCTCATCACTCCATTGACTTTGACTCTCTTTGTCCCTTGCTCGAGGAGTGCTATGGCGTAAATGTCTTCCTTGGAACGAATGTCTTTCTTTTCGTTCTTAAAGGGCATTGTCTCTAGTGTCCATAGCCTCTCGACATGCTGTAGGAGGGTGGTGTCTTCTTCTGTCACTCTGGAGTGGAGGCAGCTAGTGGCTGCTGTTCGGTTAAGAGACTTAGCGAGGGGGCCTTGTGATGTCCATCCTAGGCGGGTCTCGACTGCTGCAGGACAGCCTCTGGGCCCTGTGTGGACCCGGTCTATCGGGACTATGAGGTCTGCATGGTCGGAGCCTATCAGCAGGGTCGGGGTGGCACCGTCTATGAGCGGGATAGGTAGTTGACGCAGGTGCACATATTTATCCATCAGCTTGGCGATGGGGTAGGTGTACTGCGACAGGCCTATTTCTTGGCTGGTGAAAGCATTAGTAATCCTATACAGTCTCTCTGGCTGCCCGCTTGCTGCGATAGTGAAGGAGACATTCTCGCCCTTTATCGTCTTTAGATCTCTTCTTATTGTCCGAATCGTCATTGGTTGTGTCCGCAGCTTCGTGGTTCAGGTCGCGCATCGTCTCACTCGTCCTGTCCTCTCACCAATTCGTGATCTGAGGGTGATAAACACTGCCTTAGAAAACTCCTCACATAAATGATTCAACGCCTTTCTGCTAAAGTGGAAAATCATTTTGGGATTAATTCATTTCATTTTAAATACAATCACTTAATTGACAATAGGAAATGCAAGCCAATTGCATTAGCAGTGATTCCTTACGTCAAGAAGGTCACATTCATTACAATTTTATCAGATCTTGTGTCTAACTAGATCTTACAGCATTAGGCTTTAAATAAAATTTGTAAATGAATGGCCAAAGTCTTGAATCAGATAAAATAGTCTGTGGTGTTAAATTGAAGTTGATCTTACCTCAGGATGCGTTGGGTGTGCCTCAGGATACTTACCTCGCCACGACTTCTCTGACGTTTTTCACATCTCAGTATGGCTCATCATAGCATAGCATGGGGAAAAAACATAAAATCTAGGTAGCCAGTTAATTTTTGCATGAAAAACAATCATTTGTTTTGTCATCTACGTTTTAACTAACCTTACTGTCATGCATTTGTCCTAATAAACTAATCTACACTGTAGCACTCAACACTTTGATGACCATTGTTACTCAGCTGATAGAGGTGTGCCTTGCCTGATGTCCTGTCGTACAGAACCTGTGAGTCGCTTTGGATAAAAGTGTCAGCTAAATGATCAATGTTGTTGATATCTTGTACATTTAGATAATTGTGCTGCAATTTTGGTGGTTGATAATTTTGCAATCATGGAAAGTATTTGAAATTTGCAAGGAGTTAGTGGTTAAGCAGAGAATAGAAGGAGGGGGATAGTATGTTAAATTGTTTTCATCATTGATCTTTCATCTCAGGCACTTCTACTTTGTTTGGTTTTATTCAGAATTCATATCTCTAATTTGTGTGTCTCTTGAAAAGAGATGATGAAAACAACTTGTTAGTTATTGTTAGTATGGGAATTAGGTAGACTTTCATGACTGCAACATCATCATTTGTGTCTGATTTCATGTTTAACTAAGTGGTTCTCTGTTGGTCCACCAAGTCTGTGGTCAGAGTGTAGGCATACCCTGTGGGTTTCAAGTGCCCATCCAATGGTGTCTGCTATCGTCGTCTCTAGGTGTGGTCAGAGTCCTCTCTAGGCATTTGCATTGTTTTGTCTCCCAAGTGCCCACTCTGAAGAAATTTACATGTGGGTATTTGGATGCAGATTTGTTCCAAATGGTCAATCGATTGTCTCTCAGCTCTGCACTGTCTCTCGGTTGACATGCAAATTGTTGGATTTTCTGTCTTTTGTGATACAATTTGGGTGTAGTCATTCACTGTTTTGCATCTCGCCTCAGAGCCAGATCTGTAAATACAAACACATGTTAATTTTCCACTCTTTTCTAAGATCTGTGTGCTCAACAAACATTAGCTAGATCTCATCCATCCCGTTCTAGGATAAATGATAGTGTTATCATTTATCAATCATATCGCATATGTACACATGAATGTGGACCCACACATTTTGAATCATGTTTAAAATGTCTTACAATGGAAAGGGCTAGTTATCTTTCATTGGTTCTTTAGATAAACACATTAACTCAAGTGAATATAACCTAAACATTTTACTTTTAAACATGGTCTATGTTGTTTGTGTTCCAAGTTTTCAACATTGAAAGCTTATAAAGTCTAATCTAACGCTGTTTATGTGGACTACAATTCCTGTACTGCCATATATTGGGAACCGGAAGTGTTTGTTTAGCTCCCATGGTCAGTATGACCGGTACGCCCACAGATGTATTATAATTCTGAAACAGACATTGTAATTAGCTTTATGTGACTTATAATGTGTAAATTAAAGCACATAAACACTCAAGTGATCTGAGATAGCTGCAATCCGCCTCAACTGATAGTTGTGTATATGTACAGCCTCTACGTCAAATGACTCCCCCTTCTTGACTCCCTTTGTATCACAAAAAGTACTGAATTTGCAAATCTGGTATGTCATAAATGTACAGATGCAGCAGCACTGACTATCTGTCCGTCATGCATGTCATAATATGTTCTGATAAATTGAAAATGGGGGACCCTGATGTAAACAAATCTGGTATTGAAAATGGGGGACCCTGATGTGAATGAATGAATGAATGAAAACTTTATTTAACAGATTGCAGAATGGGTACAATACAGTACGGCTCAATACATACAATTGTTAAGGGGATGCAGACCTGAGAAAGACGTTTGTCTTGTTTCCATCAGGGTCCCCCATTTTCAATTCATATAGACATATATGACATACATGACATACAGATAGTCAGTACTGCTACATCTATACATTTATGACATACCAGATTTGCAAATACAGTACTGTTTGTGATACAGAAGGAGTCAAGAAAAGGGAGTATATACATTTGACGTAGAAACTGTACATTGGAGGTTGGGTGGGGGGGGTTGGGTACATTGGGATATTGACAACCATACTGGGTAATTTACATTGGAGGTGGTTGGGGGGGGGGGGGGGGGCGGGGGGCATACTGTATAAACAAGTAACACTGTACATTGAGGGGGGGGGGGAGGAGACACTGTACAAACAAACACAATTGTACATTGAACTATTGACAAAACCATACTAGGTAAATGACTGTACATTGGAGGGGGTTGGAATGATTGGGTTAGGATATTTACAGGGGCCAGTGTTGAATTGCAGTCTCCCGTAGGTGTCCCTTGAGAGAGGTTTTGAAAGTGGGTAGTGATCCACATTCCTTTACAGCTTTGGGTAGGGCGTTCCACATTGATGTGGCATAATTGCGAAACGTGTTTAGTCCCTTATTTGAGCCGAATCTGGGTTTGACATGATTTGTGGAGCTCCCTCTGGTGTTGTGATCGTGGTATTCACTGACCTTTGGGAAGTATTTTGACATGTACATGGGTACCTTGGTCGTGTAGTGTATCTTGTACACATGTAAACATGTAAACAAGACTAAAGTCTCTCTCTGGTCTGCATCCCCTTAACAATTGTGTATTGAGCTGTGCTGTATTGTACCCATTCTGCAATCTGTTAATAAAGTTTTCAATCAATCAATGCATCTATATTTATGATTGTCATACTCACCGGGGACAGCTGTTGTGTTGGGTTGGATCCGTTACGTGTCGTCAGCAACCCGCATCTCGCCACCTCAACTCAACATTTTCCAATAGCAGCGCGCACATACATATACAAATAAAACATATACTACACGTGGATTTCACGCACCCTTGGCCTTGGGTACATTACACTTTACGTTCGCTTATGGATAGTTTAATATAAAATAATCACTTCACGGCGCGCATAGCGTGACGTCATCGCTCCATGCGACGTTCGTGCGTTCTCATTCGCCTCGGAAATAACGCTTTGCAATTCATACAGTATTTTTCCAACGAGCTCTCAATAGCCTGGAATTCCTATACCAGCGTTTTGTTACCGAATGAACGCGCCTGTGCATATGTTAAACGTAAACAAACTGAAACGATAAAACTATACTTCTCCAAATGGTTGCTCCCGTGGGTCGGTTCCGGAAATTACTATCCTAATATGTCGCGTGAACTGCACTTCAATGTTATTACCTGAACTCCAATGTTATTCTCTATATAACGGTAATAGTCTCTCAATGTTCGGCGCACGCAAATACAAACGAGACTTTAAACAGACAAAACAAACATTAATACATATAAGTTAACGTGTGTATATATATCTGACTGTCTTGGATCGCTTTACGTTTAGTCGACCAACATCTGTATTGTTCCAACATCTGTTGCGACAAGGCATTTATACCCTTGATCTATAACTACACATCGTTATTAAAATCATAACGACCGAACCTGACTTCGAAATTTACCAGCGATATATTAGATTATATATACCGTTTAATCATTACTCTCGGTCTCTTTTACTCGCGACTAATGTCCTGTTTAATGTACTTTCCGCGACTGATGTCCCGTTTAATGTACATTCACGTACTCTCGGGACATCGCGTAATCATGTACTAACTAGGACATCGCGTGATAATCTTCCCGCTATCTGTATTGATCAATTGGTTAATTTAATCCAAAATACATCGTTTTCAGGAAAGGAAGAGATTGTGGGCTTAGTTTGAGGTTGAAACAATGTTATGACGCTACTCTGGTAATTTCTAATTATGATTCTATCCGCTTCTCGGTCCTACTTCCCGCCTCTTTGCAAAGGAATCACAGAACGTTTTTAACAGAGTAGCGTTTTCCAAGGATATCACATCATAATAAGCTCACGTATCTATTTTGTTGCCTATATTTTTAGTCTGCATCAGCTAGACTAGGGGTAGCAATCCAACAACCTGTGTGGTGTGCCTTAACTTTTGGTCGGCTCCGACTCGACCTGGAATAGCACTTCAACCATTGTGCCTAAACTTTTTGGGACTAGCACATATAACCCATCCTTTCAGAACCTCCTGATAAGGACCCAGGTGCACGCGCGCCCTGGTAACGATTCTCAATACAGATCAGATATATTAATGCACATTATTCCTACTCAGCCATGGTCTCAATATTTGACAACATTCTGTAATATTCACCTGGCACAGAGAAAAGCGGGAAGATTTGAATTCCTTCCATACATTTTTGGTCGACCATCCTATTATACTCACTTTTCTCTGTATAGTTGAATGATACAGCACGCCGGGAGGACGCAAAAAGTCCGTCACAAGTTCGTAGACGCCAATTGTGGGATATTTGTGGATATCCTGATGAAGAATGTCTCAGTCAACCGAGGCTTGGATAATAACAAGGTTTATTAACCAAGCAGATAGAATACATAGAGAGAATGGCTGAGGCTCTCGCCCCAGGTGATCAGCTGAAATTACCCAGGTAAGACCCTTATTGTGGTCGGGAAGAGCCCTTTATAGTTCAACAAAGGGGGTGTGTGGTCCCATTTGATAGGTCAGATGGGGGGGAGGGGGTACAGGTTTGGGGGGGGGGGTACAGGTAATGGGGACACAGGGGAGGGGAGTGTCTTATTCCACAGAGAGGGGGGGGGGGCACAGGTAAAGGGAACACAGGGAGGGGGATATATTTACATGAGGACATAATTATACCACACTTACATCTATCAGCTTATAATACGCATTTCACATTCACATTTCCCGGTGGAAAGCAGATGACATTGGCGAAATTGACGTTAAATGTCTCATTAAATACTTAAGCTACAAACTTAGAACTGTTCTAACAGCATAATATGAATGTGACTAAAGGATTTGCTGTGAGGAAATGTTTTAATGCATAGCTTGATTAACTTGTCCTCCTCACAACAGAACAAGTTGATTAGTTTTATATGTGATTATCACATGGCCTCCTCACAACAGAACAATAGAAAATCAGCAGAATGTCTCTTAACCTTAATGTCCATAGGAGCAGTCATTTCCCAGTTCAGGCCCCACCTCCTGTCCAGTGGTCGTCTCTCTACAGGGGACAGGTCTGGTTCCCATGGGCGTTTCCACCTCCCTGATGCTGCTGGCTACAAACATGGAGCTTTACTCTGTAAGTAACACAAGATATCTCCCTATTTCTCTATTATGTTGCCATATAAACGGTGTACAAACCATTGCAATCAGGAGAGACTAACCTTACGAAATTTAAACAAGCTTTATTTCAATACAATATTTGAAAGTTGACGTTCTGCCAGGCACCGGCCAACGTGGAATAATGAATAGGCTACATTTGATTCAAATGATAATCGGAAAGGCGGACGCTGTAAATTAATCGATATGCTGGCGGAATGCCACTGTGCAAAAACAGCCAGGTAGAATCGTGCAGTTTGGAATTCGAGAAAGCAGGAGCAAGCGGGAGCAATACGAGTATAGGACACATAGCCTACTGAGTGCATGTGGTGTCGATTGCAATTAATGATTGACAAATGTCACGATACAAATGCAATTTAGGGAGGAGATAAAAGGTCCATGAGAAAGGTGTATAATGACCCAATGTACCATATTGAGTCTGGAGGAGAGAGAATCTCTTGGATCTGTGATCAAATACGTAGGTTCCTGTAGGATGCTGTTCTTCTAAAGACATGGCAACATGATGGATGAATGAAGCTGGCGATAGACGGCATGAAAGCCTGCTAATGATGCTCACGCAGAGTATTGATTACTGATAAGGCTGTCAATCGATACAAATATTTAATCTGATTAACTCATTCAGCGCCAGACCCGATGATAGTCGGGTTAACTAGCCGACCGTTCAGGGTCAATCACGAGTATAGTCGGGTTTTAATCGTTATTTCTTTTATTAGCGATATCCATTCATTTTCATCCATCCAGCCTGATGTTATCATTGGGAATGGGTCTGAGCTCGCAAAAGGGCAAATACCGCCGCCTACGCCTTCCAGCTGGTATTGCACTCCATTAGGAATGGTGTAGTTTCTTTTCTGGGACGATCCGAGCGGCGAAATTTATTAGTATCCCAAACTATATATAACGCTCGGTAATGTGCGACGGACCTCCACAAGCAGTATTTGGAATGGCGATCAGATAATTGGATTATTTCTTTTGCATTACATCAGATACCAGATAAGAACATTATATATAAAAGCTTGCGTTGATCTGATATGTCTTTCTACCCCGATCGAAGCTGTCTCTGTGTGTGTGGCTGTGTGCCGTTGGGTGGGAGGAGGTGCCGGGGGAGCCCCGCGGTCCAGGGCTCTTTTCATTCTTGCATGAGGAAGGATAATAATGATGATCTAGCGTTGATTTCAGGAAGATTCGATAATCAGGCGAAAAATTACGTGTTTAGTGTATTCCACTAAAGGGCTATTATCGCGTCTTTTCCTGGAATTACTAAGAATCACCAAAACTATACTCATATTCAAAACGGTATAAAACGGAAATGTACCGATGAAAAAACAATCCGTTTTGTACATGTTGACTGGAAGTAACTCACTGATAATCGACGGGTGTATTAGACCCATAGCTATAATTTAAGATATATTTTAAGCACTCGCAAATCTCGCAGTCCCCCCATTGATTAAAGCGGTGGCTTTCTAGCGCCCTCTCGCGCATTAAGCAATGGCGCAGAATGAGTTAATCGCATATTTTTTATCTGTTCTAAATCGACCTTAAACGGATCTTTTTCAAGTTTTAATACTCTTATCAACATGAGAGTCAACAAATGCTTGCTTTATGCAGCCATTTAACACAAAAGGATGACCCTCATGCATTGAAGATTTGCATCAAATTCAAAACAGAGTGATGCACAAAATAACTTAAAGGGGAACTATCTTATAAATGGCCTTTTCCAGTGTTTAGCATTGTTTTCTAGCTATGTGGGTTCATATTAATGGAGTCTATGTCTCTAAATCTCATTTTGGCGCATTCTTCCAATTCACATCTCACAATATTCTCCCTCACTGAACTGAGTCATCTGAAACTTAGCGTATCTTGGACGTCCAACAATTCTCATCTGCATAATAACGGCCCCTCTATGGTTGTAGCGCAACCATTCGCTCAACAACAGAGCGAGTGGAAATACCGACACTTCCTCAAACGGGTTGACGTGCGAGAGCTTCTCTCTCTCGGGGAAACACACGCATTTACACACAACCTCCCGACCTCGCGCGGGGCAGGAGCTTCTCTCTCTCGGGGAAACACACGCGCATTTACACACAACCTCCCGACCGTGCGCGGGGCAGGAGCTTCTCCACTCGCATATCACTGTCTCCACTCGCATAGCATGCTCCCACGCGTGCGCCCATATTTCGATCCGTGCAATAATATTCACAGGGGTATATATTGTCATTTGAAACAAGTTACCAATGCATTGTCCCGTGGGATTATGCCCCCTGCGGCGAAATTTATTAGTATCCCAAACTATATTCATATTAAAAACGGTATAAAACGGAAATGTACGGATGAAAAAATGTGCACGTTAACTGGAAGCAACTCACTGACACTCAACGGCGTTATTAGACCCATAGCTATACTATAAAATATAGGTTTAGCTCTAAAAACTACAACTACGTTTACATGGGGTTAATGGATGGCAATCAATGTGTTAAAAGAAAATAATAATTTAAAACAATGAATAAAGTGTGCATGAAATAATAGGGGAATGAAAACGTTAGGAACTTGTTACATTCACCCACACAAGGGCTGAGGACTCACCCCACCCCCCCCCCCCCGCCCCCCCCCCCCTCTCTCTCACACACACTCTCCCAGCTCTCTTTCTCCCTTGCCCCTTCCTCATCTCTCTCACCCCCCTCTCTCTCTCTCTCTCTCTCTCTCTCTCTCTTCTCTCTCTCTCTCTCTCTCTCTCTCTCTCTCTCTCTCTCTCTCTCTCTCTCTCTCTCTCTCTCTCTCTCTCTCTCTCTCTCTCTCTAGTAACGTTAAAAGAATTGGGTGTTAACTTTGACAGCCTTACTGATAATGTGAACAAACACAGCCTTTGAATTAGCCATAGTGGGGGTCCATATGAGAATGTACTTATGAATGGAGACCACGTGGCCAGTTTTCCCCCTGACACTGATTCAGAGTTCTCCTGGAGACAAAGGTATGTCTCCAGAGACTAATCTGAAAAAGCAAACATGTTAGGAACATTATGGTGATGAGGCATGATAAGCCAACTGGATGATAATCGTGCATAATGTGTCGCAATCTAAACAATTTGAGTTACTAAAAACCGCAATGGCAATGCAGGTGACATTGTGTGATAATGATTTAGAGCGCCAGGTCGCAGTGACCAAGTGCAGGTTGAAACCATGTGAGAATGTTGAGCTAATGGGCTGTGGAACCTCCAGCAGCAAGACGTGGAGTGCAGGGTGAAAGCACCTGGTGATACTTACCTTAGCCAGTGATAGATGATTGGTAAAGCAAGCTGAACACTGTGGAATCAGCCCAGGTGATATATACGCATTGATTATTGAGAATGGTCTGTCTGAGAGTGCAAAATGAAAGCATGATGCTTGAGCCCTGCTGTGCATCGACTGGAAGTCAATCAATTGAGTGGGAGGGGGGAAAAGCTACCATCTCCAAATCCCCCTGCATGCTACAACCAAAACGCTGTGAAATGGTAGCCAAGATGAAGGTCCACATTGCTGAAAAAGAAAGAATAGTTAGTAGGTTAAAGCTGTTAGTTGAAGATGATTAAATGAGGCACAGGGAAACTGACTGACTGACTGACTGACTGACTGACTGACTGACTGACTGACTGACTGACTGACTGACTGACTGACTGACTGACTGACTGACTGACTGACTGACTGACTGACTGACTGACTGACTGACTACATACCGTAATACATAATACATATGAATGATTTGATCTCTATGTTTTCAGGACTCAGAGTCTGAGTATGAGTGTGTGGTGGAGATAGAGGGGAACCAGTTCATCCTGTCTGCTACTGGAGAGAAAAGACAGAACATACACATCTTCACCTGCTCCGCCCACCAGGTAATACACACTAACATACACACCTTCACCTGCTCTGCTCACCAGGTAATACACACTAACATACACACCTTCATCTGCTCCGCCCACCAGGTAATACACACTAACATACACACCTTCACCTGCTCTGCCCACCAGGTAATACACACTAACATACACACCTTCATCTTCTCCGCCCACCAGGTAATACACACTAACATATAGGGCTGAACGATTAATCGATTTGGAATGATGCAATTATCAAATTGCAAAAAAAAAATTATCGCAATTTATTATTTTATTTATATATAAAGGGGGTGGGGGGTCGTTTCTGATTATTTGATTGTCAGTAACGGCATTCGTATTGAACACTAAAAACTAGAGGTGGGCATAGATTAATTTTTTTTAATCTAGATTAATCTATCTGCAATCCTGGATTTAATCTAGATTAATCTAGATTAAAATGACTAAAAAAAAAAAAAAAAAAACCTGCCGAAGGCATTCAAAATGTGTGTTCTACCCAAATAATGACCAGAAGTAAGTCCTTACTTTTTCTTTCCTCCTTATGTTTCTCAGGCCAGGTGGCCCATTACACCATGAGCCCATCTACCGTTTCCAAAATGCATTACAGACTGTTTTATTTGAAGTTGTTTTATTCAGAAGTTAACACAAATAAATAATATAACCAGTACAGTACAGTATCTAGCACTCTCAGGAGCAAAACAGAAAGAATCATTTCAAACTTGAACTATGTGACATGGCTTGAATCAACTGCTCCAGTGGAGTTGCTCAGTGGCCAATGGTGTCAACTGTGGTTGTACTGGGCAGCTCCCAGGTGTGAATGGAACTGTGTGAATGTGAAGCAGGGCGTTCCTGAAAAAGAACATCTGTGCTCAGCGAACCTACCCTGGGTAAATAAAGTATTTTTTTTTTGTTTTTGTTTTTTTAAGATTAATGCGTTAATTATATTATCGCGCGATACTAGTATAGCGTTAACGCAGCACGTTAACGCCGTTAACGGCCCAGCTCTACTAAAAACGCTTATCAGCCCGATCGGTATAAAAGCATTGCAGGATCAAGCAAAAATGTACGTCAGATCGTCCTTAATAATATTCCAATTGTTTGATCGCCATCTGGTACATCCAATGTCCATTTGGCCCACGGCATAACCCACCACAACATGGATCAAACAAGGAAAAGTGAGACCGAAGACATTTGGCCGTTACACAGGCCAAGATACAAGGTTACAAAGGGTGCTTGATACCGCCATCTAGCTGGATGCGGCCGGTATTACATTTTGGCGACCTCAGACCCATTCTCTATGGTAACACCAAGGTCCCTGGATGAATAATGAATACAAATATCGAATAAAGGAATAAACTACCAATACCCGAGAAATCTCGAGTCTGGCGCCCAACGCATGGCGAGTTAACCCGATTTATCTCGGGTTTGGTTCTCCATTGAGTTAATGTATTTCAATGTGGAAATAAGGAATATCAAAATAAAAGCACGTTGTTGAACTTGATCATGCATATTTATTAGAAAATGAAATTACAGCACTATGTTATTGTTGTGGAATATTTTAAATAAGCCAAGACAGTATGGAATGCCCTCCCTGACTACCTCAGAGCACCACAGACCACTGCTTCCTTTAAAAGAGAACTTAAAACATACTTCTTCACGTAAGCCTTCCCTTAGTTTTAACCTTTTTATACATGCCTTGTGTGTTTTATCCCTTTTTTTATGCTTTTATGTCTTGTTTTTTAATTGCCTATGTTTTTAAAGTCTGTTTTTACTCTGTAGCACTCTGAGATTTGGTTTCCAAATATAGAGTGCACTATAAATCGAATGTATTATTATTATTATAACTGTAGAAAATCAGATGAGTCAAATTGTATAAAAAGAACATCGTTTTATTTCTGTGGCCACAGAGTCTCAGTTCGATACAGAGAGTGGAAGACATTCTGCGAAGTGAGCCCAGAGTGTTGTAATAGATAGATTAGAGATAATCAACATGAAAAACAAAGTGCATTCCCTAGAAATAATAAAATACATAATATATCATAAATAATGTTCACAGCGGTTATTTCTAACAGCAGCTTAAACACTTATTATTCCAGAAAGAGACTTGAGGCGTGACTTAGACTTGTGCCCAAAAATGTTAGACTTGACTTGGACTTGCATAAAATGACTTGTGAGCATCTCTGTGCGCGTACACATACACACACAAAGATATTGTACATAATATCATTTTAATTAACCAACTCATCTTTCTCTCTCTCTCTCTCTCTCTCTCTCTCTCTCTCTCTCTCTCTCCCCCCCCCCCTTCTCTCTCTCTCTGTACCCCCCCTTCTCTCTCTCTCTCTCTCTCTCTCTCTCTCTCTCTCTCTGTACCCCCCCTTCTCTCTCTCTCTCTCTCTAGTTCCAGTACCCAGTCAGTCATCTCCAGTACTCAGCTGTAGTCTACTTGAGGAGGAAGAGAGGCTCGTTACGCATCGATACACTGCCCAATCTGAGACGTAAGCATCAGCATGTGTTTGTGTGTTTTTACAAAACAAAATAATCAGATTAGTCAAAGTCTTCCAACCATTGATTTCTGATCATTTCCTTTAAAAGTGAATGGCAATACTAGAAGTCAAAGAGATCATTCAAATTCTATTCATCTATTTATATTTGCCACTCAAATAATCATGGTACAATTGATAAATCTGTCTTACAAATGAAGAAATACATTTTGATGTAGCCTAATTGTATAGTATATGGGGGCCACCATTTTGCAGTCATGGGTACACACATCAATGCCTTGATAGAAAACTTCCCTACATGCTTATTACATGCTTAGGTCAAGATGTTGGACTAGTTCACTACATGCTTAGGTCAAGCTGTTGGACTAGTTCACTACATGCTTAGGTCAAGCTGTTGGACTAGTTCACTACATGCTTATTACATGCTTAGGTCAAGCTGTTGGACTAGTTCACTACATGCTTAGTTAGTACATGCTTGGGTCAAGCTGTGCCAGGTGGGCTTTGGAACCATTGTCATGTTTATAATCATTAGCTGGTAGAAAAACATAAATGTCCACTCTCTAAGGCGGCTGGGTGGCGCAGCGGACATTGCGCTCGTCACCAACGCAAGAGACACCGGGTTCGACTCCGGCTATCGGCGTTGCCTCCGGCTTGGGCCAGTCGTCATACTAACTGATTTGGCAGAGTTAGTGGGTGGAAGTCGATGGGTGGTAATCTGGACGTTGTGGACAGCGACCCCTACAGGTCGGTTGGGGCGCCTGCACAGCAGAGACAGGAAATGGCGGGGGTAGTGTGAGCCTCCCACACGTTACACCTCGCCACTGAGAGTCCGCGCTGGCAGGTGAAAATATGTGACAGGCTGCCTCCTCGTGTATCGGAGGGGACACGTGATGCAAGGCTTTTTTTTTTTTTTTTCACTTTTTCTCCCATTTTCTATATTTTCTCCCATCCCAATTTCGTATCATCCAATTCAACCCTCCCCTGTCACGAACGCTGTTTCTTGCCTCCCACAAGCCGGCTGCAATGTGGACTAAGTCATGCATAGCACAAGTCCCCTCCGGTACTTGAGGTAACAGCAGTCACCTGCACAGCTCGATCTCTCAGTGGCGAGGAGTAACACGTGGGAGGCTCACGCTGCCCCCGACACTTCCTGATTCTACTGCGCAGGCGCACCAACCAACCTGTAGGAGTCGCTGTCCACAACGCCCGATCCCCACCCATCAGTTTCCCACCCCCTAATACGGCCAATGTGTATTAGTATGAACGACCAGCTAAACTGAAAGCAATGTGGAGCGCTGGGCTCGAACAGGCAAGCCCAGCGTCTCCGTCATTCGTGGCGAGCGCCTTGCCCACTACGCCACGTAGCCGCCCTACATGATGCAAGGCTTCTATCCTCCCTACAACCGGCCAGTGGGGGACATATGCGAGCAACGTTCAAGACAGGGGAGGGGAGAATTGGCACAGCGGGTAATTGGGATGGGAGAAAAATTGAAAAAGAGGAGAAAAAGTGGATAAAAAAAATGCCACTCTCTCGAAAGTACATAAAAATAATGTTATAAAGACGAATAACAGATTGTTATTAAGATGAATAACAGAATGTTATAAACACATAAAGACACAACAGAATGTTATAACGACACAAGATAATATTATAAAGACTCAACAGAATGTTATAAATACCTATAACAGAATAAGAGAATGTTATAAAGATACATAACAGAATGTTATAAAGACTCATAAATAAAAAATTTAAATGGTGCATTTATATAGCGCTTTTATCCAAAGCGCTTTACAATCTTGTTCCTCACATTCACTCAGACACCGATGGCGGAGGCAACCATGCAAGGTGCCAACCTGCACATCAGGAGCAATTAGGGGTTAACACTTTGAGTGCCACACCGGGTTTTCCTTTTTACCCCCTCGATGCCACGGTCCACTTCAATGTTAACGTTAATATCGCCTAATCTATGTTTTAAATTATGGCTATGTGTCTAATCTGCCCGTCGCTTATCAAAGACTATTTGCCAGTCAGTGCTGTCAAGGCAGATTGGTTTTTTATCGCTTCATTTCCGTTTCAGAGCATTTTGAAAAGCACCCGTTTTTAAATAAAAAACAGTTCATTCTAGACCATTCTGTGATAATAGTCTTTTACTGGAATATTCCAGAACGTCGATATTCGTCGGCCTATTTATGAATCGTTTTCAAATAAACGCTAGATGGTCAATATTATACGTGCACGCAAGCACATTTGCGCCGCGCACGGATAATCGGCGTGTTCATTTCCTCTTGGACTTTTCCAGTGAAACCGAAAGAGCCCATTTCACAAAACAGCCCATATCTTCATCAAGATTTGTCTGATTATCCTAACACTGATAACATAGATTCCTTACCTGACATCAGATGGTATCCAACTGGTATATTCCAATTCCTGATCACCATTCGAAAAAACCGATAAGTGTATGGATCCAACGTGTATACAGTGCAGTACATGATTCCGCGGGGCTGAGAGGCTCCAGAATGAACTGTGGTAACCCCGGCTGGATCAGTGGACTGGAAAATGTGGAGTACCGGATTTTTTTCCCCATCCATTTTCATTGAGTCCATTCCAAAATCCCTTATGTCATCTGGGAGACGATAGGGGGCGCTTTTTTGCACATATGATCGGCGGCGGTGCTCGGGTATACTCGGGTAGGCTCGCGTGATGCAATATGATTTCAGATCGCAAAAAAAAAAATTTAAAAAAAATCAGAGAAATCTCGTGAGTGGCTTTCAACATAACTATTGGAAACCCGAGATATCTCGTGTGTGGCAGTTAAAGTGTTAAGTGTCTTGCTCAAGGACACATCGACACGCTGCCCGGGGAATTTAACCGGGAACCTTCTGACTACCAGGCGACTGATCTACCTCCTGAGCCACTGTTGCCACATAACATAATGTTATAAAGACATAAGAGAATGTTATAAAGGCACATAACAGAATGTTATGAAGACATAAGAAAATGTTATAACAACACGAGAATGTTATAAAGATGCATAACAGAATGTTATAAAGACAAGAGAATGTTATACAAATATAATAGAATGTTATACAGACACATAGCATTATTTTATGAAGACTCATAATAGAATGTTATAAATACACGTAACATAATGTTATGAAGACTCATAACAGAATGTTATAAATACATAAGAGAATGTTATAAAGACACAAGAGAATGTTATACATACATAAAATTACTTTATAAAGACATAACAGAATGTTATAAAAACACATAACAGAATGTTATGAAGACACAAGAGAATGTTATACATACATAAAATAACTTTATAAAGAGATAACAGAATGTTATAAAAACGCATAACAGAATGTTATGAAGACACAAGAGAATGTTATACATACATAAAATAACTTTATAAAGAGATAACAGAATGTTATAAAAACGCATAACAGAATGTTATGAAGACACAAGAGAATGTTATAAAGTCATAACATAATGTTATAAAGACATAACAGAATGTTGTAAAGATGTATCAGAATGTTGTGAAGAACAGAAGCTGAATCTGTTTTCTCTATCTTCCAGTGCATCTGTATGACTGCTCAGCTGGCCAGTCAGACTGCTCCCAGTGCAGGGCGGTGCCAGCAGAGTATGGTTGTGTCTGGTGCTCTGGAAGTCCCACCCCTGCCTGTGTCTACAACCAATCATGTTCCAGTGGGCCAGTGGACACATGTCCACCCCCACAAATCACACAGGTTAGAACTTGTCCTAGTCTGGTCAACTACCCCTGTACTAGTTGAATTATTAATATGGACTGTTCTAGTGTTAAATATGAATATGGACTGTTCTAGTGTTAAATATGAATATGGGCCGTTATAATGTTAAATATGAATATGGACTGTCATAATGATAAATATGAATATGGACTGTTCTAGTGTCAAATATGAATATGAACTGTTATAATGTTAAATATGAATATGGACTGTCCTAATGATAAATATGAATATGGACTGTTCTAGTGTTAAATATGAATATGAACTGTGCTAGTGTTAAATATTAATATGGACTGTTCTAGTGTCAAATATGAATATGAACTGTTTTCCATTATATTTATATTTACCCTAATTATATGTATCATTATTTACCTAATTAATTACCCTATATTAAATATAAATATGTCCTGAGTCCAGGTGGTTCCAGTAACTGGTCCATTAGAAGGAGGGATCCTAGTGACCATCAGTGGCTCCAACCTGGGCATGAAATACCAGGATGTAGTTGGTGGAGTGAGTGTGTCGGGGGTCCGGTGTCTACCCCTCCCAAACAGATACATGATATCTACCAGGTACCACACACACGTACTGCCACATTGCCAACTGTATGCCTTTTATATATTATAAACTCCTGTTACCTGTCTGTTGGTATTCTTGACTGTGTGTGTGTGTGTGTGTGTGTGTGTGTGTGTGTGTGTGTGTGTGTGTGTGTGTGTGTGTGTGTGTGTGTGTGTGTGTGTGTGTGTGTGTGTGTGTGTGTGTGTGTGTGTGTGTGTGTGTGTGTGTGTGCCTGTGTGTGCGTGCGTGCATGTGTGCGTACATGTGTGTAGGATAGTGTGTGAGTTACAGCCCAGCAATGAGCAGAGGGAGGGGCCAGTGCTGGTTACCGTTGGAACGGGAACCCTACCTGGGAGATCTACACAGACATTCACCTACCAGGTAACACACACACACACACACACACACACACATTTATATCATATATAAGTCTGGCCCCTGACAAACCTAAAGTGGTATTACATAATGTAATGTTGTCAAACCGCGACTTCCCCGCTTGATACTGCACTTTATTTACATTTTTCGTTTTTTTCTGCTGGCCACACCTCTGGTTCTACTAAGATAATAAATAATAATGATAATAAGTTAATATATATTATAGCTATATTTGTGTATATATCTGTGCAGGACCCCCAGCTGCTTGCTCTAGTGCCTGATAAAGGTCCGGTCTCAGGAGGGACGAGGCTAACGGTCCACGGACAACAGCTGCTGACGGGACAACTTACTGACCTGTCAGCCTATGTAGGACACCAGCCCTGCTATATGTAAGACTAACACTAACCCTGACTAACGTACCTACTAACCAACCTACCTACTAACCCTGACTAACCTACCTACTAACACTAACCCTGACTAACCTACCTACTAACACTAACCCTGACTAACCTACCTACTAACCAACCTACCTACTAACCCTGACTAACCTACCTACTAACACTAACCCTGATTAACCTACCTACTAACTCTAACCCTGACTAACCTACCTACTAACACTAACCCTGACTAACCTACCTACTAACTCTAACCTACCTACTAACCCTAACCCTGACTAACCTACCTACACTAACTACTACCCTGACTAACCTACCTACTAGGCCTGTCCCCGACTAAGGATTTGTATAGTCGACTTTGATTGGCCGAAATTTGCCGATAGTCGACTATCCCGGATGCAATAATTTTTTGGGGGAGGGGATCATTCCATTTGGGCTGTGGGGGGTGTTTAATGTCTGAAGAAGTTGACTGAAGGCTTCTTGTCCTCTGCGAAAGCATGCAATTGGTCCACTGATGGATACATCTTGATATGTCTAGTGTGTGAAATCCTCTTTCAGTGCCTCTGTGCCCTTTTTCTTAGGCAGTTAGCCTCGCAGGTATGTGCGCCATTAGCGTTAGCCACGCTTAAGGCCTCTTTGCTTTTGGAAAGAATGATGGTAAAAAAAAAAATATATATATATACCGGTATACAAACAAATTATGATCTTTTTATAAATTCTTTGCATTCGACTAAGAGGTTGGCAGTCGACTATGGCTCCTTTAGATCGATTATTCGACTATCGAGGTCATCCCTACTACCTACTAACCCTAACTAACCTACCTACACTAACTACTAGGGATGGGAAGATTTTATCGATACGATTCCATTATCGATTCTACTTATCGATCCGATTCTTTATCGATTCCTGGTCAATTTATAATTTACATTAATAAATTGGAAATGCAACAGAACTAAGCTGGTTAGAATAACAACATGCAACTTGACATTTCTGATTGTCATTTATTGTTGAACCCCCATGTCAGAAAAATACAAAAACTGTAAAAAATTTATTAAATTAATGTATTTGAGATTCTCTTAAACTAATTTAATCTATTGAACTGTAGTTGCATTCAACAGGTTGTTATTGCAAAAGAGAATTTGTTATCAATAACCTACCTGTATAAATAAAGGTTAAAAGTAAAAAACATAACTGACACATAAGTAACATGACATCTAGGAAAGCAATTCACCTACCGAAATTCTGAGGCTTCTATCTCCTCTGATGTCGCACGCGCGTGCACACACACACACACACACACACACACACACACACACACACACACACACACACAGAGAGAGACGGCTCCCTCCCCTGAGAGCCCCCACCCGTGCCAGCTCAGTGTTCTGTCATCATGAGCATGGCTATTTAGCTAGCTAGCCGCTAACGTTAGTGAATGACTAGTCTAGGATGCAAAGCACTTTCACTTTTCACTGCACATAAAAACAGTGCGATTTTGAGCCCTTTAGGTTTTCCTAGTCAAGGAATCAAATAGTCTGCTAGGGCTGCATGCGTGGCGCTAACGTTATTGTTTTAAAATGCGCAACTGTCGGAAAAACATGGTATCGTTAAGAGGAATCGATAGTCACGGAGGCATGCGATTACAGGAATCGGACAGTTCTCGATTCCCATCCTTACTAACTACTACCCTGACTAACCTACCTACTAACTCTAACCCTGACTAACCTACCTACTAACACTAACCCTAACCAACGTACCTACACTAACTACTACCCTGACTAACTCAAATCAAATCAAATTTATTTGTAAGGCCCGACAACACACGTTAATGTCCCCAGGGGCCGGACACGTCTTCTTTAAACAAGTCTAGAAGAAACATCAAAATAAGTCAAGAACAAAACAAGAACACCATAAAGTAAATTTTTTTTTTAAATAAATGCAAAATAAAATGCAACACTCCCAGACATACCCCACGCGAAGGTAAGGAAAAACTCACTAAAACCTAGCAATAGGAAAAAATGCACCACAGGCAATGTGGAGGAGAGAAACCTTAGAAGGGCCATTCAAGGGGGGATCTCCCTTCTTAGATGTCGGTGATAGTAGTGTTGCAGTAAAACAGGCGAAGAGTTGGTAAGCATGCACACATATGCGTAGTGAAACGCAGATAAGTGCATGCGATTGCAACTGAACATTTTGAAAGATTAAAGATAGAGCTGATAGCGATAGCAACTGAACATTTTGAAGGATTAAAAATAGAGCTGATAGCGATAGCAACTGAACATTTTGAAGGATTAAAGATAGAGCTGATAGCGGATCTATTTGAGGCACAGGGACGCATCCTCCCTACCTACCTAGCTACTAACCCTAACTAACCTACCTACACTAACTACCCTACCTACTAACCCTAACCCTGACTAACCTACCTACACTAACTACCCTACCTGTAACTGAGGGGTTACAAAACCCTGACTGTATTAAAGATTGTGATAGATTAAACCACTGCTAGTTATGTACTTTAATTACTGGCCAGACAGTACATCAAATATAGATGGTGAACACCCACAAGAACACGGCATTGACAAAGAAATAGTATTTGAGGGTAATTTATTATTATTAGGCAACATTAGGTTACAGAATGAGAATTAGGGTCGCGCTTGTATGGCGAAGAATATACGTAAAGTCAGTCAATAGCATGAGTCACTAAGAATAGCAGGAATCCTACGATGGGTCTAAGTTGACACCACCTGTCGTATAGTAGCAACTATATAGGGCAACACTGGTACCGCCTGGAGACAATGGGTTCCCTCCGGGGGTGTAAGGCCTGGAGGGTAGAGGAATGTTCGGGTACTCAGTCTGATTCAATGAGGAATAAAGAGACTCCAGGTACAGGAGTCGGTCCTTGTAAACTCCCTTGATCAGCAGCAAAGTAATAATTGTAATCCAAATGCTCGACAGCATTGATGACAGCTAGCCAGCCTCCGTCCACGAGGCCGGCCCGAGTTGTAATCCTCACGAGGTTGAATCCCAAACGACAGTGGAAATCAACGATGCTCTTCTCCGGGTACCATGTTCCAAATCAATATAATCCAACCAGTAATGGTTCTGCAATCGCCAACGCCGATTCTCCTGTGTACATGTCCAACGGTTCTCCGCCTAGGACTCCTCGGGTGTGGGCGACGTATTTAGGCCACACACCCTGGCTAAGTACACTAGCTAAAGACACGACGAACCGCTGGGTAATGCTACACACGAACGAACTGTGGCCGCACGATATACAATAAATGAACGACTATTTACTTCACATTAGATTAGGTCGAACTCGACGTTACTTTACTAAACTATTCGCACGTGGTTCTCAATGCTCTGTTAGACGCAAGGTTGCTCACTTCACTGCACGTTGACTCGTGGTGAAGGTGGGTAAGGTACTGAACGTTCTCTAACGGTGTGCGCACCTTGCGCTGTATTTATACTTAAGTGAATAACTAGTCCCAAACCGCAGTCTTTGTCTGGTATCAATACGCTGACTCCGGGCATGTTCTGACATGCCTGAACTTGTCTTTGAACCTGCCGTTGGGGGCTTGCGCGCTGGCGCCTGGGGGCGCTGTCCAATAGGAGAGCGAATATTACTCTGGTTTGAACGCAGGTAAAGGGATATTCCGTGTATATATATAAATAATATACAAAGTATATCAAACAATAAAGGTAGATTCTCAGTTTAATCTGGCCCTTCACAACACTACCTACTAACCCTAACCCTGACTAACCTACCGTAACTAACCCTAACCCTGACTAACCTACCTACTAACCCTAACCAACCTACCTACACTAACTACTACCCTGACTAACCTACCTACTAACTCTAACTAACCAACCTACTAACTCTAACCCTGACTAACCTACCTACTAACCCTAACCAACCTACCTACACTAACTACTACCCTGACTAACCTACCTACTAACCCTAACCAACCTACCTACACTAACTACTACCCCAACCAACCTACTAGCCCTAACCTACTAACTCTAACCTACCTACACTAGCTACTACCCTGACTAACCTACCTACACTAGCTACTAACCTACCTACTCTAGCCTCTCGTCTCCTTCCATCCCCTCTCCTCTCCTCCTGTCCTCTCCTTCTATCCTCTCTTATCCACTCCTCTCCTCTCCTCCCCTCTCCTTTCTCTTCCTCTCCTCTCATCTAGTTAAACATTATGAGATTGGTACATTTGATAAATAAAAATTGAGAGGAGATATAAAGTGCATCTTGTCTGTCTGTGAAACTCATGAACGCTTGTCTTCTTTGAAGTAATAATGTGTTTTAATGTCCTGTCCTGTGTTTCCCCCTAGTGTGGAGGAGGTAAATGACACTCTGTTAGTGTGTCAGACTGGTCCCAGTAACAGAACTGCTCAGTTGACCGTTAGGGTTCTATTTGGTAAAGCTGAGAGAACTGTCCCCAAAGCTGTCTACCGTTACCTTGATGACCCCGTCATCACTGATGCCACACCCGCCGAGAGCTTCTACGAGTAAGTGAATTCATGACCTTTACATCAACTAGAGCCAAGTGGGGGGCCATCAGAGTGACACATGAATAACTTCCTGTTGGTGTGTTCTAGAGGTGGGCGGGCCATCAGGGTGACCGGACAGAACCTGGACGTGGTTCAGCAGCCAATCATATCAGTGTGGGTGGAGCCTGTGGAAGTCCAGAGGGTGAAACGCAGAAGACGATTGGCTCTACTCACTGCTAGGCAACAGCTGGTCTTCAACAGCACCATGGCAACGGTACGACAGCCAATCAGAGAGTGTGATCAATCAGGGAGGATGGCCAATCATGGTTTAATCACTGGATTATAACGATGTGATTGATGATATGCCAGTTCAGATAGGCCTATAAAATAAAACTAATATTGGTCTAATTCATATCTTCTTCATATTCTCTCTCTCTCTCTCTCTCTCTCTCTCTCTCTCTCTCTCTCTCTCTCTCTCTCTCTCTCTCTCTCTCTCTCTCTCTCTCTCTTTCTCTCTCAGGTGTCAGGGCCCTGTATCATTGCCTCTCCATTGGAGATGACCTGTGTGACCCCTAGTGTGACCCCTGACCTGAGGGTGAGGGGCATGTGGTTTCAGCTGGACAACGTCAGGGTCAACTATGAGGACATCAAGGTACCTGTCTGTCTCCTATCTCTCCATCTCTGTCTCCTGTCCGTCTTTCGCTCTCTGTCCGTTGTCTCCTGTCTGTCTCTCTCTCTGTCTCCTGTCTCTCTCTCCGTCTCTGTCTCTCTATCTGTGTAGCTGACCTAGTTGTTGTATTTCTATGCTCTGGTTCTTAGGGTCGTTCCTTCAGCTACTACCCAAACCCAGAGCTCTATCCCCTGAACAGAGATGCTCCTGACACCCCCTACCGCTTCAAACCTGGAGGAGTGATCGCTGTAGAGGTTAGAGACGCACACACACACATACACACACATGCACACATACGTGCACGCATACACACGCGCGCGCGCACACACACGCATATACGCACGCGTGCGCATACACACACACATATACGCACGTGTGTGCATACAGTACACACACACACAAATACACAAGCTACCAGCGGCCAGTAGGGCTGTCCCCGACTAAGGATTTGCTTAGTCGACTTCGATTGGCCGAAATTAGCCGATAGTCAACTATTAGTCGACTATGAAAGAAAAATAATTTGAAAAAAATATATATATATTATTATTATAAATTTTTTTATCATTCCATTTGGGCTGTAGGGTGCTTAATGTCTGAAGGAGTCGACTGAAGGCTTCTTGTCCTCTGCGAAAGCATGCAATTGGTCCACTGATGGATACATCTTGATATCAGGGTGACCACCTGTCCCGCGTTTCGCCAGCCAGCCAGGGAACGTTAAATAAATCGTGAGGGGAAAGAAAGAAAAAAAGTTAAACGCAGGCTGTGTGTTCTCAGTGAGAAGATCCTCCTGCAGCGGTGCTTATTTTGTGCAGTCACAAATCCCGGTGCTAGGTGAAGCATCTACAGTTTAATAAGATTAATAACTAAATGTGCTATATATAGCCTAACGTCGGCGTCGAATATGAAATAAAGGCATTTAAATAATAAATACATTTCTTTCATTTTAATAATCATATATTTTTTTTCCCTCACCTACTTGTCCCGCAGAAGCAGTGCTGCTGTCCTGCGACTGAACAATTTTGACCTGGTGGTCGTCTAGTCTAGTGTGTTCATTAGATGGGTTAAAATCCTCTTTCAGTGCCTCTGTGCCTGTTTTCTTAGGCAGTTAGCCTCTGGTATGTGTGCCATTAGCGTTAGCCACGCTTCTAGGCCTATTTTCTTTTGGAAAGAATGATAAAAAAAATATATTATAATATATATATATATATATTTTTTGCATTCGACTAAGAGGTAGGCAGTCGACTACGGCTCCTTTCGATCGATTAGTCGACTATTCGACTAATAGGGGTCAGCCCTATTGATTGATTGATTGATTGAAAAGTGTATTAACAGATTGCAGAATGGGTACAGTACAGTACAGCTCAATACATACAATTGTTAAGGGGATGCAGACCAGAGAAAGACTTTCGTCTTGTTTACATCAGGGTCCCCCATTTTCAATTCATCATAACATATATGACATACATGACATACAGATAGACAGTACTGCTACATCTATACATTTATGACATACCAGATTTGCAAATACAGTACTGTTTGTGATACAAAAGTGTCCAGAAAAGGAGTGTATATACATTTGGCATAGAAACTGTACATTGGAGGAGGTTGGTTGGGTGGGGTGGGGTTGGGTGGGTTGGGTGAGGGCTGTACATTGGAGGTGGGGGGGGGGGGGGGGGGGGGGTTGGGAAGGGGACACATACACATTTTACACTGTACATTGGAATATTGACAAAGCCTTACTTGGTCATTTACTGTACAACTAGGTTAGGACATTTGTAGGGGCCAGTTTCGAATTGCAGTCTCACGTAGGTGTTTTTTTAGAGTGTTTTTGAAGGTGGGTAGTGATTCACATTCCTTTACAGCTTTAGGTAGGGCGTTCCACATTGATGTGGCATAATTGCGAAACGTGTTTAGTCCCTTGTTTGAGCCGAATCTGGGTTTTACATGATTTGTAAAACCTAGCGGCCAGCAAGTCATCGCAGGGTTTCTTAGGTAATTCGTCCTGCTCCTCTGATACAGTCAGACACTGACGTGTGTGTGTGTGTGTGTGTGTGTGTGTGTGTGTGTGTGCGCGTGTGCGTGTGTGTCAGGGTAAGGATCTCACCAAGGCGATGAGCAGAGTGGAGGTGGAGGCTCGCCTGGGAGACCAGCAGTGTGTGGTGAAGACTCTGGATAACACTCACCTCTACTGTGAACCTCCTGAACAACAACCTGCCAGTCTGGACACATCCTCTGACCTGCCCAGCCTGAGAGTAAGACCTCTAACCCTAACCCTGATCCTAACCTGCCTGCTGAATCACTTCTGATTTACAAGGAAGTGGTGATTGACATGTCATCCAGCCAATCTCTGTGTTTGTAGGTATACATGGGGAAGCTGGAGGTGGACCTGGGATTGGTCCAATATGACACAGACTCCTTGCTGTCTCCCGTCCCATTGGCTGCTCAGATCGGGCTGGGGGCAGGAGCAGCTCTGGTGGTGCTGGTGGTCCTGGTCATTATTCTGATGTACAGGTACTCTCTCTCTCTATCTCTGTCTCTCACTCTTTCTGCCTGTCTCTACAGACAACCCTGAGGCATGGTGTCCTACTCAATCAACCCTGCTATCAGAAGGTCTTATTGAGTCATGGTGCCCTACTCAATCAACCCTGCTATCAGAAGGTCTTGTTGAGTCATGGTGTCCTACTCAATCAACCCTGCTATCAGAAGGTCTTATTGAGTCATGGTGCCCTACTCAATCAACCCTGCTATCAGAAGGTCTTGTTGAGTCATGGTGTCCTACTCAATCAACCCTGCTATCAGAAGGTCTTGTTGAGTCATGGTGTCCTACTCAATCAACCCTGCTATCAGAAGGTCTTGTTGAGTCATGGTGTCCTACTCAATCAACCCTGCTATCAGAAGGTCTTGTTGAGTCATGGTGTCCTACTCAATCAACCCTGCTATCAGAAGGTCTTGTTGAGTCATGGTGTCCTACTCAATCAACCCTGCTATCAGAAGGTCTTATTGAGTCATGGTGTCCTACTCAATCAACCCTGCTATCAGAAGGTCTTATTGAGTCATGGTGTCCTACTCAATCAACCCTGCTATCAGAAGGTCTTATTGAGTCATGGTGTCCTACTCAATCAACCCTGCTTCACCAGCAGCCAGTCTGTTGTTATTCCATAATTGATTTTCTTTGTTGACTAAACCTGGCCTGTGCTTTAGCTCCACCTATTTTATAACCCTATGTATTTAAAAAGTATTTTTTTCAACAAATCTCTTAATTACATCAATATTGTGCAGAACAGTATTATTTATGTCCTTGAAGTATTTACCTACTTCATTTAACAACTAGGAAATGCCCAAGAGAAAATCTTTAACAAAAATCTTTAAAAAGAAATGTAAGAATCTCTCAGTTACAACAAGATTGTGCCAGTAAAACAAGTTTATGTTTATACAGTATGTGAGAAGGCTTTCATTTAGGGAAAATATACTTTGTTTACAGTGTCTTCAGGGGTCTGGTAGATAAACCAACAGCCCTGCTACAGCTCATTTCTATGGCTCTTTTCTCATTGTGTGTGTGTGTGTGTGTGTGTGTGTGTGTGTGTGTGGTGTGTGTGTGTAGGAGGAAGAGTAAACAGGCTCTGAGAGACTATAAGAAGGTTCTGCTCCAACTGGAGACTCTGGAGATCAATGTAGGAGACCAGTGTCGCAAAGAGTTTACTGGTAACACACACACACACACACACACACACACACACACACACACACACACACACACACACACACACACACACACACACACACACACGCATGTATATATATATATAGCCAGTCTCATATTACATCAGATATTTAACAGATTCTAACCAGCTGCTTGGTCCGCGGCACCAGATTAATTTCAGAGCCAAAATAGACCGGAGACTCTTTCACTTCATATTAGCATCATCAGAAAAATCATTACATTCCTACTGACAATCTGATGAGCCCTTGGTGGCAGCTTATAATATAACAACTAGAGACCTGTAGGTGTACATGCAGCTTATAATATAACAACTAGAGACCTGTAGGTTTACATGCAGCTTATAATATAACAACTAGAGACCTGTAGGTTTACATGCTTATAGAATGGGCTTCACAGCACATGCTTTCATAGTAAGATGAGCATTTGTAAGTAAGACACCAGCTAACCATTGTTAGCACACTTACAAGCTACGTAGTTGGCTTCATCACAGCAGATGTCATAAATGGTAAATGGCTGCATTTATATATCGCTTTTATCCAAAGCGCTTTATAATTCGTTCCTCACATTTGACCCATTCACTCACACATTAACACACACCGACAGCGGAGGCAACCATGCAAGGTGCCAGCCTGCTCATCGGGAGCAATTAGGGGTTAAGTGTCTTGCTCAAGGACACTTCGATACGCTGCCCGGGAGGAGTGGGAATCGAACCGGGAACCTCCAAATTAACAGACAACTGCTCTACCTCCCGAGACACTGATATGTCATAACTACAATAAACCAGAGAAATGTACAACGAGCGACCAGCCCTCAAATATCAACTCTGGCTACAATATTGCAGCCAAATATCAAACAGGCTTCACAATATTACAATATTATCAAGGAAATGCACAACCAGTCAAGAAGATAAACTTGCAGGCCAGCAGTAACACGTTAACTCACCTTCACTCAGCAGTTGGTCAAATTGAAGTCATTACAGCCTGTTAAAAGCTGACACCGCTCTCCAAAACGTGCATCCAGTTTTAGGTCACAATGACATTCACAAGCGTAATATTAAATGTCCGGGTAGGAAAATTAGGAAATATCCTGCAGCTGACTGGGGAAATACCATATAGGAGAGACTGAAGAGGCAGGCCTGTCGGGCATCGCCTGAAAACTGACCAAATGTAGCTGGTCACCAGCCGGTCCCAAATGAACAGATACCGGTAGTTTGTAGTATCGTTCTCTTGCGTGCAAAGGTGTTACTTTACTGGCTACCTAGTATGATGGAAATTAATTCAAATAAAATTGTTATTGTTGACTGATGTGCAACATTTTCGAGGCAAGAGTTCCGTGGCCCACTGTGTGTGCAGCAATCATTAGGCTGATCGACTCTGTAGTATGTGAGATTAGTTGCACTATGACAGAACAACTGACAGACAGACGGACACACACACACAACCAAAAACATTATCTCCCGGCTGGCGCATTTGTGCCTGTCTCTCTCTCTCTCTCTCAGATCTTATGACAGAGATGATGGATCTTAGCAGTGATGTTGGAGGTCCCGGCATTCCTCTATTGGACTACAGGAGTTACGCTGAGCGTGTGTTCTTTCCCGGCCAGCGGGGGGCGCCACTCAGCCAGCATCTAGACCTACCAGAGTCACGCCGTCAGACTGTGGAGCAAGGCCTGGCTCAACTCAACAACCTGTTGAACAACAGAATGTTCCTTATTAGGGTGAGGGGAGAGAAAAATATATCAGAAACTGTGCTGTTCCCTCATTTCACATTTTCACTCTTATTTTACTACCTGACTCACATTTATACTCTCTCTCTCTCTCTCTCTCTCTCTCTCTCTCTCTCTCTCTCTCTCTCTCTGTCTCTCTGTCTCTCTCTCTCTCTCTCTCTCTCTCTCTCTCTCTCTCTCTCAGTTCATCCATACGCTCGAGGCTCAGCCGAACTTCTCTCAGAGGGATCGTGGTTATGTTGCAAGTCTGCTGACCATGGCTCTCCATGACAAGCTAGAGTATTTTACTGATGTGATGAAGAGTTTATTACAGGACCTGGTTCAGCAGTATGTGGCCAAGAACCCCAAACTGATGCTCCGACGGTATGTTCACATCTTCCTGCTAAGTTCACATCTCTGCTGCTAGGTTCACATCTCTGCTAGGTTCACATCTCTGCTAAGTTCACATCTCTGCTAGGTTCACATCTCTGCTAGGTTCACATCTCTGCTAAGTTCACATCTCTGCTAGGTTCACATCTCTACTAGGTTCACATCTCTGCTAGGTTCACATCTCTGCCAGGTTCACATCTCTGCTAGGTTCACATCTCTACTAGGTTCACATCTCTACTAGGTTCACATCTCTGCTAGGTTCACATCTCTACTAGGTTCACATCTCTGCTAGGTTCACATCTCTACTAGGTTCACATCTCTACTAGGTTCACATCTCTACTAGGTTCACATCTCTGCTAGGTTCACATCTCTACTAGGTTCACATCTCTGCTAGGTTCACATCTCTACTAGGTTCACATCTCTACTAGGTTCACATCTCTGCTAGGTTCACATCTCTGCTAGGTTCACATCTCTACTAGGTTCACATCTCTGCTAGGTTCACATCTCTACTACAGTAGGTTCACATCTCTACTAGGTTCACATCTCTACTAGGTTCACATCTCTACTAGGTTCACATCTCTACTAGGTTCACATCTTCCTGCTAGGTAAAATAAGATGGTAGCTGGGCTGAAGTGTGTGTGTGTGTGTGTGTGTGTGTGTGTGTGTGTGTGTGTGTGTGTGTGTGTGTGTGTGTGTGTGTGTGTGTGTGTGTGTGTGTGTGTGTGTGTGTGTGTGTGTGTGTGTGTGTGTGTGTGTGTGTGTGTGTGTGTGTGTGTGTGTGTGTGTGTGTGTGTGTGTGTGTGTGTGTGTGTGTGTGCGTGCGTGCGTGTGTGTTCTCCAACAGGACAGAGACGGTGGTTGAGAAGATGTTGACCAACTGGATGTCCATCTGTCTCTACTCCTTCCTCAAGGTCAGACTGACTGGCTGATTTACTTTCTGTCTGTCATTTTGTCTGTCTCTCTAGGAGGTAGCAGGGGAATCTCTCTACATGCTGTTCATGATCTCTCTCTCTCTCTCTCTCTCTCTCTCTCTCTCTCTCTCTCTCTCTCTCTCTCTCTCTCTCTAGGAGGTAGCAGGGGAGCCTCTCTACATGCTGTTTAGAGCTATTAAATATCAGGTTGATAAAGGTCCAGTTGATGCTGTGACAGGAAAAGCCAAACGAACTCTGAACGACTCTCATCTACTGAGAGAAGACATCGACTACTGTTCTCTGGTCAGTTAATACACACACACACACACACACACACACACACTCTCTGGTCAGTTAATACACACACACACACACACTCTCTCTCATCTACTGAGAGAAGACATCGACTACTGTTCTCTGGTCAGTTAACACACACACCTAATTTAAACCTAAAGTTACCTAGCTACTACCATAATCTAGTTTCCTAGTATACCTCCAGCTCTCTATTAAAACCCAGAGTTAAACCTGAAGTTACCTAGCTTATTATATATTTTAACTTCATAGTATACCTCCAGCTCTGTGTTAAAAGTTAACCATGTTATCTTGTTCTGTGTGGTCAGACTCTGATGGTGTTGGTGAAGAGTGGAGTTGACGTCCAGCCATGTCCTGTCAAGGTGTTGGACACTGACACCATCACTCAGGTATTATTATTATTATTATTATTATTATTATTATACACCATCACTCAGGTATTATTATTATTATTATTATTATTATTATTATTATTATTATTATTATTATTATTATTATTATTATACACCATCACTCAGGTATTATTATTATTATTATTATTATTATTATTATTATTATTATTATTATTATTATTATTATTATACACCATCACTCAGGTATTATTATTATTATTATTATACACCATCACTCAGGTATTATTATTATTATTATTATTATTATTATTATTATTATTATTATTATTATTATTATTATTATACACCATCACTCAGGTATTATTATTATTATTATTATTATTATTATACACCATCACTCAGGTATTATTATTATTATTATACACCATCACTCGGGTATTATTATTATTATACACCATCACTCAGGTATTATTATTAATATTATTATACACCATCACTCAGGTATTATTATTATTATTATTATTATTATTATTATTATTATTATTATTATTATTATACACTATCACTTGGGTATTATTATTATACACCATCACTCAGGTATTGTTATTATTATTATTATACACCATCACTCAGGTATTATTATTATTATTATTAATATTATTATACACCATCACTCAGGTATTATTATTAATATTATTATACACCATCACTCAGGTATTATTATTATTAATATTATTATACACCATCACTCAGGTATTATTATTAATATTATTATACACCATCACTCAGGTATTATTATTATTATTATTATTATTATTATTATTATTATTATTATTATTATTATTATTATTATTATTATACACCATCACTCAGGTATTATTATTATACACCATCACTCAGGTATTATTATTAATATTATTATACACCATCACTCGGGTATTATTATTATTATTATAGTCAAGTCAAGTCAAGTCAAGAGTTTTAATTGTCACGGCATACAGGTATACAATGAAATGCGGCTACACACTATACACTATCACTTGGGTATTATTATTATTATACACCATCACTCAGGTATTATTATTATTATTATTATTATTATTATTATTATACACCATCACTCAGGTATTATTATTATTATTATTATTAATATTATTTTTTTGATAAATTTTTTTTATTATTACTTACATGAAACAAGACAAATTATTATTAATATTATTATACACCATCACTCAGGTATTATTATTATTAATATTATTATACACCATCACTTGGGTATTATTATTATAATACACCATCACTCAGGTATTATTATGACTATTATTATACACCATCACTTGGGTATTATTATTATAATACACCATCACTCAGGTATTATTATGACTATTATTATTATTATTATTATTTGTAGTAGTAGTAGTAGTATACACAATCACTCTGGCATTAATATTATTATTATTATCATTATTATACACCATCACTCAGGTATTATTATTATTGTTATTATACACCATCACTATGGTATTAACTCTTTCAGCGCCAGAGGCCTAGTCCGTCTTAGTTCCTACTGCGCCACCACTCTAAGAGATAGGGCTGCGTGGCGGTGTTTGCAGGGCTATGTCTATATTCTATATTATAACTATGGAGACAATACTATGGCTCATTTGACATCAACTATCCATCGTTCAATATGTGAAAAAGAATAAATTTTTTCATGTATACGTTCGCGTGTTATACCGTGGTGAATATAAGTATAGTTTCAGAGTGATCGTGGCTAATTCTATAAATGGCGCTATGGAAGAATACGTGAATTTTACTAAAAGCGTTGTTGTTGCTCGCCTGGACACGCTACTATTTCCAAATCAAATGTATATAGTAGGTATTATGTTTCATCATGAATGCATGAAAGGGGGGGGGGGGTCGTTTTTTGATGCTTTGATCGTCACCAATGGCATACGTTCTGGAGTACGTTACACATGGTCGCAATGATCAATGTGAAATCATGGTTGGATCAAAGCAGGGTTGATGTCATATAGTCCTTACCTTCACTAAGAGGTACCCCAAAAAGAATATTCAAATTGTCTGATCGCGATTTCCAGTATTGGTGTCCATCGTGTCGCCAACATAATCCACCACAACACATGCATCGGGGGCATTGGATGCGTTTCAATGCCATCGAGTGAACCGCTAGACTCGCCTGACCAAGAAAACTGCGCCCGGAGTGAATTAAACATAACACCGGGTGTGAAGAAAAGGTTTCGAAGGGTGGGCAATACTGCCACCTATCAGGATGCGGCCGGTATTGCACTCTAGCTATCTCAGAGTGGTTCCCTATGGCAGTGGTTCCCAAAGTCGGGGTCGCGACCCAAAGGTGGGCCGCGAGCAGCCACGGGTGGGCCGCGAGATGATTAAAAAATAAATAAAAAAAAAATAAAAAAAAATCTTTTTATTTTTTATTATTTTATTTTTTATTTTTTATTTTAATTTTTTTTGTCAGGCCACTGAACTTAGAAGCAGGCCAGGACAGTGTTTCTAGTTGTATTCTAAAATTCTATTCTATTGTATTCTAAAATGTGACTATATGGTTTTATATTAACTTAATAAATAAACAAAAACGAAAAATCTACTTATTTCAACGAACATTTCAAACTAAATAACAGATTATGCACATAAAACGCTGAAAACAACCGAAGCAACAATAGTATTTTAATGCGGCTATTATTATTATCATTATTATTTTGCAACAAGTTAGCCCTCTCATAAATAGCACATATAAATGAATAACTAACTTGAACTAACTTAATAGGATTGAAGTGATATTTGGCTTAAAAAATCGGTCGCCTGGCAAAAAAAAAAAAGAAAAGAAAAGCCAGACGATGTGCATTGGGCCGCGGCTCTCTGACGCCTTATTTTCTGGGCCCCGGCCTGAAAAGTTTGGGAACCCCTGCCCTATGGTAACCCCGAGGTCCGTGTGAGAGAAATTAATAAAAATATTGAATAAAAGAAATAACGATGAAAACCCGACTATACTCGGGTTTTCGGGGGTCCTGGCGGCTTGTATCCTTTCGGCAAGCAACAAGCCCTTCCGGGTTGCTCTGATTGGCCGAGTGCGCGCATGCGCATGAGCCGCGACAAGCCACTCAGCCAGGCAGGAATACTAAACTCCGCTTAATGCAATTTATACAAATGGAAGTATTGATTTCGCCGTAACGAATCATTAAAAAAATATACCGTTAACTGGAATATGTTGTTTCTTTACACATATGTTGGATTCTGTAATTGGTTTGTCATGACCAACCAATAAAAAATCGCAAATTAACCGGTGGCTACAACAACACACAGTAACTACATGCATCATTGTTTACAATGAGCGGTGGGGCTAATCGAAAGGACTGGACACGGACGCGTTAAACAGCAATCAATTAATTTAATATAACAGTCCGGTTCTGTGTTTGTTTGTGTCTGTAGATTGTTGGTGAACAACTAACTTTAGGTTAGTTGAACAACTAACTTTAGGTTAGTTTAACTTGTCCGTGTCCAGTCCTTTCGATTAGCCCCACCGTTCATTGTAAACAATGATGCATGTAGTTACTTGTGTGTGTGTTGTTGTAGCCACCGGTTAATTCGCGATTTTTTATTGGTTTGTCATGACAAACCAATTACATAATCCAACATATGTGTAAAGAAACAACATATTCCAGTTAACGGTATATTTTTTTAATGATTCATTACGGCGAAATCAATACTTCCATTTGTATAAATTGCGTTAAGCGGAGTTTAGTATTCCTGCCTGGCTGAGGAGCTTGTCGCGGCTCATGCGCATGCGCGCGCTCGGCTAATCAGAGCAACGCGGAAGGGCTTGTTGCTTGCCGAAAGGATACAAGCGTCCTGGCGCTCAACGCATGGCGAGATAACCCGACTATCCTCGGGTCTGGCGCTCATTGAGTTAATAAGTGTGTTGGTATTTATTAATAAGTGTGTTGGTATTTATTAATTAGGTTAAGGATAAGATTCTGGACCAGATCTACAGAGGAGCTCCATTCTCCCAGAGACCTCCTGCTGACTCCCTAGACCTGGGTATAACACTTGCACGCACACACACACACACACACACACACACACACACACACACACACACACACACACACACACACACACACATGGAAGCGGTCCATTGTGGTGCCGGTTGCCAAGGGTCCTTGTCCCAAGGCCTTTAATGACTTCAAGCCTGTGGCCTTAACCTTGGTGGTTATGAAGACACTTGTTAAAGGGGACATGCATTGCTATTCCTAGCACTATTTGGGCAACTTTACACAATTCCTGTGAGTCTATTGAACACATCTGTAAGCTTTTATAAAAAAAAATCATTGTTTTATATTTCTAATCAAGTACTCAAAAGCCACATTTTCTCCCTTTTGGATTTCAGGCTGTGTTGGCCTGGCTCCGCCCATAAGCACTTTGAGTGACATCCACACAGTCTGCGACTGGCACAGAGAGATAGAGAGAGACTGAGGGGGATACTAATTAATTTCGCCGCGCGGGGGCATAATCCCACGGGACAATGCATTGGTAACTTGTTTCAAATGACAATATATACCCCTGTGATTATTATTGTACGGATCGGAATATGGGCGTGTGCGTGGGAGCATGCGCAAAGATATTACAGTGATATGCTGGTGCTCGACTGCGAGAGAGAGATAGAGAGGGAGAGAGGGAGAGAGAGAGAGGGACACACAGAGGCACGGAGCACTGTGTAAACGCTGCGTGTGTGTGTGAGAGAAGACGGGTCCCTCTCTCTCTCTCTCTCCCTCTCTCTCGCTCGTCCTCTCCCTGCTCACAGTCAAAACCCGTTTGAGGAAATGTCGGGTTACACTATGCACTCTCTGCCTCGCTCTGTTTGAGGAAGTGAAGATATTTCCACTCGCTCTGCTGTCGCTGTCAACCATAGAGGGGGCGTTAGTTATGCAAATCAGTGCTATATTCACGTCAGCAAAACTGTGAAATCAGAACAGCTTAGTTGAGTGAGGGAAGATCTCGTGAACTCGAGAATAGACTGATGACGAGTCAATATGGTAATTAGAGACACAGACCCATTGATACTAACCCCTATTACTATAAAACCATGCTAAACACAGAAAAAAGCCATTTATAATGCATGTCCCCTTTAAGCAAGAGCTGGAATGTTGCCTGGAGTGAAAGGAGTGTTGCCTTGACGCCTGTTACTGTTCCGCAACTGTAGCTATTTCCGGGGTAGGCCTGATTGGCCCCGACAGGCACGTGACCGCCGCGGCCACGCCCCGCGGCAGCCCCGCGACGCGGCAACGAGGCTGCTGTGGTTCACAGGCGCTTTCTGCCTTCAACGCCGCCCGCAGCAGAAGGAGTTTGCGGCGCCTTTCACTGTCATCAGTCATAATAATATCATCAGTCATCTCTAATAATATTAATCACTGTTCAATGTACTAATATACAATACGGCTCACTTTTCCCACTTCAATGACAGAGCCGCTGTTTAATAATATTGTCGCGGCGGAGCTCCGTCGCGGCAGCATTATGTAGCAGTTATCCCCCCTTTTTTACCATCGACAAACTAGCTCAATTGGTAACTCTGCTTGGCTGTGGATCCTATGGTCCTAAGTTCGATTCCCTTAATTTTTTTTTTAACGTGCATAGCGTATTGTATATTGTATGGTACAATTTACAGTAAGGTGTATGCGTTGCAGTGCAAATGCTTCTTACTGTTGCGCTCCAGAGACCGTTACTGTACCATACACGCTATGCAATGCACGTTAAAAAAAATTAAATAAAAAACTTAAGGGAATCGATGGTAAAGAAGGGGGGATTACTGCTACATAATGCTGCCGCAACGGAGCTCCGCCGCGACAATATTATTAAACAGCGGCTCTGTCATTGAAGTGGGAAAAGTGAGCCGTATTGTATATTATACAACGGCATGCAAATTTCTCGATTCTGATTGGCTGAAACAGTCCATTTACACGTCTTTATTGGCAACAATCCACGGTCCTGGGCTCAGGACCCGCCCACAACCGAATCACATATCACTCCGCCGGCTCACTCCGGGAGAAAACAAGATTGCGGACAACAAATGGATATGTTGATAGCGCCATAACGACTAAATATGAAGCGATTCTGTCACTGCGAATGTGTTAGTCCTTTAAACAATGTTGGATGATGTAATTGATGGGTCTTGAGCAGGGGTGCAGTCGTAATATGGGCGAAGGCCAAACGCCCGCGCAAGCGAGCTCCCGCGCACGCGCGCGAGTGCACGCGCACGCGCATACATGTTCCCTCTGTTGCGCACAAAACAGATGATACACCTTGTTGTCTCATCCTTCCAGTGAAGTCGGGAGATCAGGCAACCCCCCACCACACCTACAGGGCTTGTATTTGGTTGTCGGTATCCTATTATTATGCAAAGTCTAGGTGATAAGTGGCGCGACGAGTCATTTTATCACCTAGACTTTGCATAATAATAGGATGCGCGCACTTCGGCCTCAGTGACGAAGGCCAAACGCCGTTTGACCGCGTTTGCCCAGCACTGCACCCCTGGTCTTGAGTCATTCTAGAACAAAAAAAAATCGCGATTTGATTGATTGATTAATTTGCATTTTTTTTTTCAATTTCTTTTTCCTTCTCTCTGACTGGCAGCGCTAGCTCTAGTCTCCACCCACCGACACACACACACACACACACACACACACACACACACACACACTCCTGTCTGCAACGCGGGTCAGACTGAGAGAGAGCTGGGTGCTGCGCTGTTCTAAGTGAGCATGGCCTATTGAGTTGATTGATTGATTGCTAATTTTATTACTGTACGCTTGGTTTCCAACTGGTTAAGTTTAGGCCCTCTACAGTAGGTTTAAAAAAATTAATAAAAAAATAGGGCGAAGAAAACGTTTTTTTCCTATAGGGCAAAGAAAACTTTTTAATTTGTTTGACCTACTTTCTATAGAAGCATCTAAGAATGAAGTTCTATGGAAAGTAGGTCTGCATTCCCTTAACAATTGTGTGTATTGAGCCGTACTGTATTGTACCCATTCTGCATCTGGTAATAAAATTTTCAATCAATCATTCCAATAATACACAGTTGGATGTGTTAGTTGGTTGGATGCACTTCAAGCTGCTTCCACATGAGGCAACTTCTCTCAATCATTCCAATAATACACAGTTGGATGTGTTAGTTGGTTGGATGCACTTCCGATCTGCTTCCACATGGAGGCAAATTGTCTTTTTTGTAGTTGTGGGAACTACTTTTTCTGGCGGATGGTTTTTTCAATAAATCTTCGATTAATGTGTTTATTGTATAGAAATAAGGTTGGATGAATGTGGCAGTTGTATAAAAGCTTTACACCACTTGCAGTCGTGATTTGTGAACAATAAACCATGCCTAGGGGGGTCTAACGACCACCCCTAGGCATGGTTTATTGTTCACAAACCACTCCTGCGCGTGATGTAATGCTTAATTAGTACATTGAACAGTGATTAATATTATTAGAGATGACTGATGATATTATTATGACTGATGGCGTTGAAGGCGGAAAGCGCCTGTGAACCACAGCAGCCTCGTTGCCGCGTCGCGGGGCTGCCGCGGGGCATGGCCGCGGCGGTCACGTGCCTGTCGGGGCCAATCAGGCCTACCCCGGAAATAGCTACAGTTGCGGAACAGCTACAGGCTGCCTGGACCCTTTGCAATTTGCATACAGGGCTAAGAGAGGAGTGTCTGATGCTACCATCACCTTATTGAACCTTCTATTTACCTGGAAGTCAGCAAGAAACATGCTAGGCTGCTTCTTGTTGACTTCTCATCAGCCTTTAACACCATTCATTTTTGTTGTCTGGTGTACTAACATCATCCACTGGCTCACCCCAAGGTTGTGTTCTTTCCCCACTCCTGTATATCCTGTATACTAATGACTGTAAAAGTCAACATGCAAATAGTCACATCGTAAAATTTGCAGATGATTCTGTAATTGTTATTCTCCTGAGTGACAATGAGGCCAGCCATGGCCCAGTTGTAGATGACTTTGTTTCCTGATGTGAAGAGGCATTTCTACAACTAAATGTCACAAAGACAAAAGATATGTGCATTGATTCTAGATGATCTTCACTAGCTCCTCAGAGTAGTGTCATTAAGGGCCAGACAGTGGATTTGGTGACCTTATAAATATCTCAGTTCCATTATTGACAATCGTCTGAAATTTGATTTTAACACTGAAATGGTCTGTAAGAAATAGGGTTGGGTATCGTTTGGATTTGAACGATTCCAGTTCCTATTCTCCATTTCGATTCCTGTTCTAAATGATTCCAGAACCGGAAGTTAGGAACCGGTTCCTATTAGAACCGGTTCTCGGTGCCCAACCCTAGTAAGAAAGGTCAGCAGCGCCTCTTCTGTCTAAGGAAGCTAGCCAAATGTAAGGTGGATAAGTCCTTGATGATCTTGTTCTATAGGGCCTTCATAGAGTCTGTTGTTTCCTTTGCTGGTATTTGTTGGTATGGAAACCTTGGCATTAAACAGAAGAATGCCCTTAACAGGATTGTGAGGGGGGCTAGCAAGATTGTGGGGGTACAATTCAGCTGTCTGGCTCTGGGTCATATATATGATGAGCAGGTGCTCAGGAAGGCATCATCGATTAGACAGCTCTCACCCCCTAAATCCGGAGTATCAATTATTGCCTTCCGGCCAACGTTTGGAGACCCCTGCAGCTAAAAACAATAGATACAAATTCTCATTTATACCTACCTCCATTCGTGCCATCAATGGAGGAGGCAGGAGAGGGCGTAGGGCTGGGCAATATGGCCTAAAAATTTAATCTCAGATTTTTTCACACCACATCCGATTTGCGATTTGTATCGATTTTTTCTCTCTGAAAAACTAGAAACGCCAAGGAAATCATTCAAGCTTTGTTTTTATTTGACACAAAAACCAAGAGGAATTTCCCTATTGGGATTGAAGTGCAAACCTAACTTTCACAAATGTTTACTTCAAAAAAATAATTATAATATATATATTAGGGCTGTCTATATATTAGGGCTGTCCCCGACTAAGGATTTGGATGGTCGACTATGATTGGCCAAAATTTGCTGTTAGTAGGCCTGTCACGATAACACATTTTGCTGGGCGATTAATTGTCCCAGAAATTATTGCGATAAGTGATATTATTGCGGTTTTGAGAGAAATAATTTTTTTGAGAAATGTATTTCCCAAAAGTTTTCAATCAATTTTTGTTTTTTTACTAATATAATGATAATAGCATAATAATGCAAGGAAACCGTTTCAAAGTGCAATAAACCTTTATTTAACATTGGAAGACATTTTAAATATCCTAAATTACTACCTAACCAATCAGATATGAGGTAGCGTCAGAAGCAGAGTAACCTCGTTCCCAGTTTTATCTCCGTGAGAGCAATGATAAAACGAGCAGAGCAATGTGTGTGGACAAGAGGCGGGTTGCTACGTTTACTGTAGGAAGGGGCTTTTAGAGCCATGTTTTTATTTTTTGCTTCGAAAAGAGGGACGTGGGACATTAGGTAAAATGGCTGTGCAGTATACAACCAAAAGCGGGACACCTGGTCACCCTAATTGTGGCTCGCGTTTGTTTACTGTGGCTCGCGGATTATGTGATGGGCAAGCTACTTGGAAAATGTAGTAAGCTACACTACCAGTTACTCTCGATTAAAATATAGCTCAACAATAATCAAATAAACACAAATATATACTATCTCTATTTGAATGGAGACTTTTCAGCACAGGATAAACTAGGGATGGGCAAAAAAAAACAGATCGATTGATCACATGATGTACTTGAGTACTCGTGGAGGAAAACGCTGTACAAAATAAACGTCTTTTCCGGTGTTTTAGACTTTGCTCTTTTATTTTGAAACCCACCGACCGGAAGTATTGTTGTTATTATCCTAGCAGAACCTATGAGCGGACAACTTGTGTCGTCCGGTTCTGTGTTTTTGAGCTAATGATTAAACAAATGTTGAGATTGTTGGTGAACAACTAACTTTAGGTTAGTTTTAACGTTAGCTACTAACGTTAGATGCAGCTACTACAGGCAATCAACGATGAGGAGGAAGCGTCATAGCATCAACGCTAGATCTTTAATCTTTATTTAGCAGTCCAGTTTCTCCAGGCAGTAGCGTATAGCATTTGTTCACGCTACATCACTACTTGGGTCTAAAAATAGCTACACTACAAAGAACGCTACTTGGTTCAAAAGGAGCGACGCTACCATCACGCTACTGAGAAATGTAGTTAAGCTATGTAGCGTTGCTACTGCCCAACATACGCATGGTGCTCACAGGAGCTCCCGTGCTGTACTCTGTAGTAACGTCAGCGGCCCGCCTCCCCACACGGAGAGGTACTGGTTCCCGCCTCATTAAAACAAACACGCAAATAGCAATTAATTGCGCCCGTCAAAATCATTGCATTCATTTTCATTATTGCGCGATAAATTGATTTATTGCTTATTGCAACAGGCCTAGCTGTTAGTCGACTATTGGTCGACAAAATTTTTTAATTAAATGTAATTTTTTTATTTTTATTTTTTTATCATTCCATTTGGGCTGTGGGGGGTGCTTAATGTCTGAAGGAGTCGACTGAAGGCTTCTTGTCCTCTGCAAAAGCATGCAATTGGTCCACTGATGGATACATCTTGATATTTGTCTAGTCTAGTGTGTTCATTAGATGGGTGAAATCCTCTTTCAGTGCCTCTGTGCCTGTTTTCGTAGGCAGTTAGCCTCTGGTATGCGTGCCATTAGCGTTAGCCACGCTTCTAGGCCTCTTTTCTTTTGGAAAGAATGATAAAAAAATAAAAATACAAAAAATAATTATTATTTTTATATATATATATATATATATATATATATATATATATATATATATATATATATATATATATTCGACTAAGAGGTTGGCCAGTCGACTACGGCTCCTTTCGACCGATTAGTCGACTAATCGACTTATAGGGGTCAGCCCTAATATATATAAAAGGTTAATCTTGATCAAACAAAGATGAATGTCCCTATTGGGATTAATAGTGCAATAACTTGCTTTTTCACCAAACTTCACTTAAAACAAATAAAAGATGCCTCTTGATCTTCAAACGAGAATGAATTTAATGAAGTGCAAATCTAACTTTCACCAAACATCAATTTTTGTAAAAATAAAAGGTGACTATTGGAGAAAAAAAATTATCGATTTTCATTTTTTTAAATCGTCCTAAATCATGAATTCTAATTAATCGATAAAATCGATTTATCGCCCAGCCCTAAGAGGGCGGCTTTGAGGTGGGTGGGGGGATGGTTGTGGTTGCTTGTTTGACTGTTATGATTAGGGATGCCCCGATCGATCGGCCACCGATCGTTATCGGCCGATACTCAGTATAAATATGCAATCTGTGAATTCCAATAATGAGTCATATTCACCGATCGCGGAAACCGATCAAGCGAAGGTCTCACTCGCTGTCTGTCTCAGACACACACGACCTGCAAACTGCCGCTGCTCCTCCTCCCTAGCCCCGCCCGCCCCCGTGTAGAGTTTGTAAACACTAAGGACTGAGAGGAGGCTCCCCTGCTCGAGTCTGTAGTGCATTCGACCTGAGCTAACGTTAGCTACCTAGCTATCGTTACTGTTTAAACAAAATTACCCAGTCAACTATTCACGTTTAGTAGGCATTGTCTAACGGTATTTAGCCGGCTAGCTACTGATAGCTCCTGATATCAACAAATGATCCAGAAAGTCTAGTAGTCCATGTTCATACCTCCGTTAGCTTGCGTTAGCTTGCGTTAGCTGACGTTAGTTCTCTGTTCAAAACGAAATGTCCCATTGAACTAAAGTTCTGTCTTAACGTCATCTAGCCGGCTAGCAGTAGCTACAGATAGCTCTTGATATCAATGTCTTATAACATTGATTCAATGCGTATTGGAGCTGAGGGCTTGCTGAATGTGAAATGACCAAAGAACCGTAACGTTACCAATAGGGTCCAGCTGCAGCGCCGGAGAATCCTTTTTGGAGCTGGAGGCTACTAGAGTACACAGACAGTGGAGCTGTTTGCAGATAGCGAGCATTTTGACTTGTTGCGTGGTGGCGATGTCTCGCAGATAATACAAGTACAAGTCTAATTATATAATATATATATTTTATAAAAAAAAAAAATTATATAAAATTTCTTTTTAATCAAAAACAATCGGATCGGTATCGGCCGATATGGCTCACGACGATCGGTGATCGGTATCGGTGGCAAAAAACGTGATCGGGGCATCCCTAGTTATGATCTGATCCTGCAACCATGTACTGTACATGTCTGTCTGTGTTCTTCTTGTTATGTATGTTTGCTGTGGAGCTCCTATTTATCTGCTGTAACATGAATTGCCCAGTTTGGGACATGCCAATAAACTTGACCTTGACGCACACACTTACTCTGTAGATTTTATGGTACAGAGCTTTTTGCTGTTTGTAACCAATGATATTTGGAGGCAAATATTTTCTTCCTAAACCAAACCACGCAGGCACTGACAACACTTGTTACAGTAGTTGTAGAGAAGAGGTAGAAACACTGTGTCTTTATTTAGCTCCAACATGGCTGACTCTGTAGATGGTGTGTGTTATTTCTCTCAGAATGGCGTTCTGGTCAGGCAGGTCACCTGACCCTGTCTGATGATGATGTCACAGCTATTGTTCATGGACGCTGGAAAAAACTAAACACACTGCAGCACTACAAGGTAACACACACACACAATGCAAGGTATATATATGTTTAGAGATCTCCTGCTCAACTAAACTCTCTCCTCTCCTCTCTCCTCTCCTCTCTCCTCACCTCTCTCTCCAGGTTCCAGATGGAGCTACAGTAGCTCTTATTCCTCGCTCTCAGAATTGTATTGGCATGGGGATCAACCAAGTGTTCCAGACAGAAGAAAGTAAAAAACAATATTATTATAAATAATAATAGATTCATAATAGATTATAATAACAACAACAAAGAGTGTTAAAAGAGTTTGGGAACCCCTGACATAGGCTAATACAAACCAAATACATTTAGTAAGAAAGTGAAATAAACAATAATTCCAATAAATCTATATTTTTCTGGCCCCCATATATAGTCTGGCCCCCACAGTGTCTGCTTAGAAAAGGTATGGCCCTTGGACAAGTGTGTTTGTGTGTCACTTCATGTGATGTGAAGTCTGCCCCTCTGTGGTTTCTAAAATATCTTTTTACTTCAGACATGTTGATTTATAGGCGGCTGAGTGGCGCAGTGGGCAAGGCGCTCGCCACTAACGCAGGAGATGCTGGTATCGAGCCCAGCTCTCGGCGTTGCTACCGGCTTGGCCAGCCGTCATACTAACACAATTGGCAGTGTTAGAGGGTGGGAAAGCCGGTGGGTGGGGATTGGACGTTGTGGACAGCGACTCCTACAGGTCGGTTGGGTGACGCCGGTACGGCGGAAACAGGAAGTATCGGGGGCAGCGTGAGCCTCCCACGCGTTACTCCTCGCCACTGAGAGTTCGAGCTGTCGCGGTAAAAAGATGCGACAGGCTGCCTCCTCGTGTACCGGAGGGGACACGTGATGCAAGGCTTCTATCCTCACTACAGCCGACCAGTGGGAGGCATAGTCTAGCAACGTTCAAGAGACAGGGGAGGGGAGAATTGGAAACACGAAATTGGGATGGGAGAAAAATAGAAAATGGGGAGAAAAAGTGGATAAAAAAAAAAAAACGTAATGTTGATTTACTCTGAATGCTCAGTTAAATGCTACATTTGTTCCTGTGTGGAACACTGTGATACTGAAGTGTGTCCCTGTTGGGCTCCTGTAGAGACGCCCATGTTGGAGGGCGAGGAGGAGGAGGGGTTTCGCCTGTGGCACCTGGTGAAAAGCAACGAAGACCCTGACATCCCAAAACACCGCAAGAGCAGCATGAGGGAGAGGGAGAGAGCTAAAGCTATCCCAGAGATATACCTGACCAGACTGCTGTCTATGAAGGTACACACACACACACACACACCTACACACACACACACACACACACACACACACACACACCTACACACACACACACACCTACACACACACACACCTACACACACACACACACACACCTACACACACACACACACACACACACACACACACACACACACACACACACACACACACACACACACACACCTACACGCACACACAGCTAAAGCTATCCCAGAGATATACCTGACCAGACTGCTGTCTATGAAGGTACACACACACACACACACACACACACACACACACACACACACACACACACACACCTACACACCTACACACCTACACACCTACACACCTACACACACACACACACACACACACACACACACACACACACACACACACCAGAAAGAGAGAGCACATCATACCAGTCCTAGCCTCCCTACACTGGCTCCCAGTCCCACTTAGAATAGACTTCAAAATCCTCCTCCTCACCTTTAAGGCACTATCGGGTGCAGCACCCCTATATATCACAGAGCTCATCACCCCCTACGTAGCACCCAGGTCACTAAGATCCTCCAACCAGGCTCGGCTGGTCCCCCCCCCCCCGCACCAGACTCAAAAAGAGAGGCGATCGCTCCTTCAAGGCCGTGGCCCCCAAGCTATGGAACCAGCTTCCCCTGGAGATCCGATCTGCCCCCTCGCTGGAGACATTTAAGGCCCGTCTAAAAACCCACTTCTATTCCCTGGCCTTCAATAAACCCTGATTCTCCCACACCCTAACTCACACACTCCCATGTAATTTTATCCTGCCCCCTCCCTCTTGTATCTCTTCTTATGCTCCTCTGTCCCCTGTGTGCTACTGTACTTTGTGTTCCCCTATCCGTGTGTTGTCCTACTGTCCTATTCTCTGAATGTACTGTCTTGTCCTGCTGTGCCTTTTTGTATTTTTGTATTTGTGTATTTTATATTAGGACATTGATTTTAAGCTTTGATTGTACAGCACTTTGGTTGGCTCTTGTGCTTTTAAATGTGCTATATAAATAAATTACTTGACTTGACTTGACACACCTACACACACACAGCTAAAGCTATCCCAGAGATATACCTGACCAGACTGCTGTCTATGAAGGTACACACACACACAGACACACAGACATAGACACACATGCATGTGTATTTTCTCCTATATCCTGTTGTATTCATCAGGATTTGTATTCTGCCCTTGTGGCGGCTCACAGGCATAACGATTTTTCAACAAGACTGTGCTGGTAACTCTGATATATGCACAGATTAGATATGTCTGTCTGTCTCAACCTGTCTGTCTGATTATCTGTCTATATGTCTATATTATCTGTCTGTCTGATTACCGGTATATATATATATCTGTCTGTATGTCTCAACATGTCTGTCTGATTATCTGTCTATATGTCTGCCTGTCTCTGTCTCTGTCTGTCTCTGCCTGTCTGATTATCTATATGTATGTATGTCTGTATGTCTGTCTGTCTGCCGTCTGTCTGTTTATCTGTCTGTCTGTCTCTGTCTGTTTGTCTGTCTCTGTCTGTTTGTCTCTATCAGTCTGTCTTTCTGCCTAATTATCTGTCTGTCTTTCTGTCTGATTGTCTGTCTTGTCCGCCTGTGTCCGCCTGTGTCTGTCTGTGTCTCTGCCTGTCGGTTTGTCTGATTGTCTGTCTGTCTGTCTGTCTGATTGTCTGTCTGCCTGTCTGATTATCTATCTGTCTGTCTGTGTCTGATTATCTGTCTGTCTGTATGTATGTCTCTCTCTCTGTCTGTCATTACCTGTATGTCTGTTTATCTGTCTGGCTGTATATCTGTCTGTCTCTGTCTGATTGTCTGTCTCTGTCTGTTTGACTTTCTGACTGTCTCTGTCAGTCTGTCTGTCTCTGCCTGTCTGATTATCTATCTGTCTGTCTGTTTATCTGTCTGTATGTCTATCTATCTGTGATTGTCTGACTGTCTGCCAGTCTGTCTTTCTACCTGATTGTCTGTCTGTGTGTCTGTCTGTCTCTGCCTGTCTGATTATCTGTCTGTATGTACAGTATGTCTGATTATCTGTCCTGTCTGTCAGTCTGTCTTTCTGCCTGATTGTCTGTCTCTGTCTCTGTCTGTCTGTCTGTCTGTCTGTCTGTCTGTCTGTCTGTCTGTCTGTCTGTCTGTCTGTCTGTCTGTCTCTCTCTCTCTCTCTCTCTCTCTCTCAGTCTGTCTGATTATCTGTCTCTGTCTGTTTCTGTATGTCTGTCTGTCTGTCTGTCTTATCTATCTGTCTGCCTTTCTGTCTCTGTCTGATTATCTATCTGTCTACCTTTCTGTCTCTGTCTGATTACCTGTCTGTCTGTCTGAGTATATGTCTGTCTGATTATCTGGCTGTGTGTCTGTGTTGCCGGGAACTCTTCAGAAGTGTGTAGATGATGTGTGTCTGTGTCTGTGTTGCAGGGAACTCTTCAGAAGTGTGTAGATGATGTGTGTCTGTGTCTGTGTTGCAGGGAACGCTTCAGAAGTTTGTAGATGATGTGTTCGTAGCGATCCTGAACACCAAGCGGCCTCCGCCCATTGCTGTGCGTTTCTTCTTTGACTTCCTGGATGACATGGCAGAGAAACACGGCATAGACGACCCAGAGACCGTCCACATCTGGAAGACCAACAGGTAGAGAGAGAGACGGAGAGAGATGGAGAGAGAGAGAGAGAGAGAGAGAGAGAGAGAGAGAGAGAGAGAGAGAGAGAGAGTGTGTGCGTGTGTGTGTGAGTGTGAGAGAGGGGGGGATGGAGAAAGGGAGAGAGTTACGATGGGGCAGAAAATGAAAGAATGAATGATGAGCAAAATAATTGATGTTTGAATTCATAGAATCTGTGAATAATACCCTCTGTCTCTGTCTCTCCAGTCTTCCCTTGCGTTTCTGGGTAAACATCTTGAAGAATCCTCAGTTTGTGTTTGACGTCCAGGTGACGGACAGCGTGGATGCTGTTCTGTCAGTCATCGCTCAGACCTTCATCGACTCCTGTACCACCTCCGAGCACAAAGTGGGCAGGGTGAGGAAAGCCAGTCTATACCAGGCTGTACCAGTCTATACCAGACCCTACCAGACTATTCCATACTAGACCAGTCTATACCAGACTGAACCAGACTAGACCAGTCTATACCAGACCCTGCCAGCCAGTACCATTCTACTGTCTATACCTAAATATACCAAATTATACCAAGTTAACCAGTCTATACCAAATTGTACCAGTATATACCAGACTATACCATACCAGTCTATACCATGCTATACCAGTCTATACCTGACTATACTAAACTATAGAAGTCTATACCAGACCCTACCAGGCTATACCAAACTATACCCGTCTATACCAGACTATGCCAAAATATACCAAACTATACCAAGTTACACCAGTCTCCACCCAATTATACCAGTCTATACCAGACTATACCAGTCTATACCCAACTATACTAAACTATAGAAGTCTATACCAAGGCGGCTGGGTGGCGCAGCGGACATTGCGCTCGTCACCAACGCAAGAGACACCGGGTTCGACTCCGGCTGTCGGCGCTGCCTCCGGCTTGGGCCAGTCGTCATACTAACTCAATTGGCAGAGTTAGCGGGTGGAAGTCGATGGGTGGTAATCTGGACGTTGTGGACAGCGACTCTTACAGGTAGGTTGGGGACGCCTCCACAGCAGAGACAGGAAATGGCGGGGGGTAGTGTGAGCCTCCCACACGTTACACCTCGCCAATGAGAGTCCGCGCTGGCAGGTGAAAAGATGTGACAGGCTGCCTCCTCATGTACCGGAGGGGACACGTGATGCAAGGCTTCTATCCTCCCTACAACCGGCCTGTGGGGGGCATATGCGAGCAACGTTCAAGACAGGGGAGGGAAGAATTGGCACATTGGAATTGGGATGGGAGAAAAATAGAAAAAAATAGGAGAAAAAGTGGATAAAAAAAAAAGTCTTTACCAGTCTATACCAGACCGTACAAGACTATACCAAACTATACCAGTCTATACCAGCTTATACCAGACTATACCAAGTTCTACCAGACTATACCATTATACCAGACTACACCAGTCTATCCCAGTCATATGTTAAAAAAAAATTAAAATAAAAATAAAAACGGGAGTGGTTCTTGTATAGTAAAATAGATGGATATAGCAAGAGAGCATAAGGATATATAGTATAACTGTATATTGTATTGTATAGTAGTGTACATAAGACCCAGTGCCTCATCCGTAGCTAACACTGTATTGCACTATCGCAGGACCTTACTGTAGCATGTCTTTTACCATGCTTTTTGTAAACTTTATGTACATTATACCTGTTATGTCTTATTCCTATTACTTGTATTATTGCACAATCGCTGCGGGCATGACCACCCGCATTTCTCTGTATGCTTGTATGCCGTGACAAATAAAACTCTTGACTTGACTATGTATGGTGATAATGATACTATGTTGTGGTTATTCTAACAGGACTCTCCAGTCAACAAACTTCTCTATGCCAGAGAGATCCCCCGCTACAAACAGCTGGTGGAGAGGTGAATCACTATAGGATTACACTATGATATCACACTACAGGATCACACTACATGATTACACTATGATATCACACTACAGGATCACACTACATGATTACACTATGATATCACACTACAGGATCACACTACAGGATCACACTATAGGATTACACTATGATATCACACTACAGGATCACACTACAGGATCACACTATAGGATTACACTATGATATCACACTACAGGATCACACTACATGATTACACTATCATATCACACTACAGGATCACACTACATGATTACACTATGATATCACACTACAGGATCACACTACATGATTACACTATGATATCACACTACAGGATCACACTATATGATCACACTACAGGATCACACTATATGATCACACTACAGGATCACACTACATGATTACACTATGATATCACACTACAGGATTACACTATGATATCACACTACAGGATCACACTACATGATTACACTATGATATCACACTACAGGATCACACTATATGATCACACTACAGGATCACACTATATGATCACACTACAGGATCACACTACATGATTACATTATGATATCACACTACAGGATCACACTACAGGATCACACTACATGATCACACTATATGATACACTACAGGATCACACTATATGATCACACTATATGATCACACTATATGATCACACTACAGGATCACACTACATGATCACACTATATGATCACACTACAGGATCACACTATAGGATCACACTAGGGATGCTCGATATTGGCTTTTTTACCGATACCGATATACCGATATTGTCCAACTCTTAATTTCCGATACCGATATCAACCGATACCGATATATGCAGGGTTTCCCCCCCCCCCCCCCCCCCCCCCCAAAAATGGAATAATTTCAGGTAATTAACATTACATATCTCTTGTTGATCTCTTGTTGTGGAATTAACACAACATTATGCATACTTTTGACAATAAATAAAATCAGAATTTGTTCTTACTTAAAGGTTATAGAAATGTTTATATAAAAAAAAAAAAAAAAATTGAAAACCGATACCGATATTTTCCGATATCACATTTTAATGCCGATATTGGCCGATAATATCGGACACCCCTAGATCACACTACATGATATGGAAGCATGCACATATACAAGTGTGCCAAATAGATGCAATTAATTGTGTGTGTACGTATACTACAGGTACTACAGTGATATCCATAGTGCAGCGTCAGGCAGCTACCAGGAGATGAACTCCACCCTGACAGAACTCTCTGGGGTCAGTAAAGACTATTATTATTTGTTTTATCATTGTTGTTGATGTTGTTGTTGTTGTCATTATCTTCATTATTATCACAATAGCTGCCACGCAATATCAGCATCCTATAGTAGCGCTGTAAACGGTGGGAGTTGCTCACCTTGTTTGCAGGGCTATAACTATTTAAATATTATAGCCATATCTGCAATACTATGGCCCATTCGACATCGGGTATCTATCGTTCAAGATGTGGGAAAGTAATATTTTTTCCATTTTTTTGTCGTTTTATACCGTGGTGAATATAAGTATAGTTTTAGAGTGATCGTGGCTAACTCCATCATGCATGCAGGAAATGGGGGGCTGGGGTCGTTTATGATTAATTGATTGTCAATAACGGCATTCGTTAGTACAGCAGCATACGTTGATCAGATCGTTTGCAATGAAAGAAATGGACAATCAAGCTGGAATTAACGTTAGATTGCTCTTACTTCTGGCCGATGATACTGCAGAAAGAATATTCCAATTATTTGATTGCCATCTGCTCGATCGTATTTCCGTTTGGCCCACGCCATGAGCTCCAAAAGCATATTGATTCTTGAGTCTCGAAGGCGATTCAATGCACTCGACTGTGTATCTGGATCCACGTTACAAAAACAGAGCCAAGCTTCCTGCAGAAAGTAAGTGCAACATCGGCCGAATACCACCAGGCGGCGGTATCGGGCCGTTGCGATCTCAGACAGATTTTCACACAGCCTTGCTGGATGAATTATGAATAGAAATAGCGAATAAAAGAAATAACGATCATAACAACTAGTTTACTCGTTGTTGGCGTTATTCGATTGGCGGGCTATAACGACTTAACTCGTCATTGGCGGGGAATGTGTTATTAATATTATCATCATTATTGTTGTTGCTGTTATTGTTGTTGTTATTGTCAGTTAATGTTTGGATCACTGATTAGGTCTTTAATAAAGACTCTCCTCTCCTGCAGAGTTTTGCCTCAGAGATGAACAGCCTGGTGGCGCTACATGAGCTGTACAAGTACATCAACAAGTACTATGACCAGGTACACACACACACACACACACAAACACAATATGTTCTTTTGTGTGAAACTCACTGGAGTTCTCCTTAACATTTACAGTACACACAACAAGTCCTGAAGAAACAAAGTGGATTTTATTCAGCAATTTCTTATTGTTTGTGTCTGTCTGCCTGTCTCTCTCTATGTCCTGTCTGTCTGTATGTCTGTCTGTCTGTCTGTATCTCTCTCTCTGTGTCTGTTTCTCTCTGTCTGTCTGTCTGTCTTTCTGTCTGTCTCTCTGTATCTGTCTGTCTCTATCTCTCTATCTCTCTGTCTGTCTCTCTCTCTGTCTGTCTGTCTCTGTCTGTCTGTCTGTCTGTCTGTCTGTCTGTCTGTCTGTCTGTCTGTCTGTCTCTCTCTGCCTCTCTCTCTGTCTGTATCTCTGTCTCTCTCTGTCTGTATCTCTGTATGTCTGTCTCTCTGTATCTATCTCTGTCTCTCTCTGTCTCTCTCTCTCTGTCTCTCTATTTGTCTCTCTGTATCTGTCTCTCTGTCTGTATCTCTCTCTGTCTCTCTCTCTGTGTCTGTATCTCTCTGTCTGTCTCTCTTTGTCTCTCTGTATCTCTCTGTCTGTCTGTATCTCTCTGTCTGTCTGTATCTCTCTGTTTGTTTGTCTGTCTCTCTCTCTGTCTCTCTCTCTGTCTCTCTCTCTGTCTCTCTCTCTCTGTCTCTCTCTGTCTGTCTGTCTCTCTCTCTGTCTCTGTATCTCTCTGTCTCTCTCGCTCTCTCTCTGTCTGTCTGTCTCTCTCTGTCTCTGTCTCTCTCTGTCTCTCTCTCTCTCTCTCTCTCTGTCTGTCTGTCTGTAGATCATCATGTCTCTGGAGGAGGACTCGGCAGGCCAGAAGATGCAGCTGGCCTACAGGTTGCAGCAGGTGGCGGCGCTGGTGGAGAATAAAGTTACAGACCTGTGACATGACTTCTGTGTGACCTCAAAATAACATTGGCTGTCTTCTTAGCCTGCGCTGTGGGCTAACCTCATCAGAGACCAGAGCTGATGACCTTTGACCCCTCATTCTACCAACAGAAGGACCCCAACATCACCTACATTTTCCCCTTCCAACTTTTGAACTTGTCTTGACCCTGTGACCTTGTCCTGACCATGTGACCTCGGCAGGGGGAACAGTGGTTGAAGCTGAAACGCTGAAGTCTGCAAATCAACACAATATCCGTAATCTCTGTTTTAATGTTCTCCAAGTGTGTCTGATATCATTCATACCTGAGTGAGTGAGTCAGTGAGTGAGTGAGCCATCTTTTGTTTATGGCATATGAATTCTGGTCATCAGCAAGATGTCTCCTGGTTGTTAGTTAATCTCTTTGGGCAGGGTTAGTTAGTTGGTTAATCTAATTGGTTAGGGTTTGGTAGTTAGTTAATCTCATTGGTCTTTTATTCAGCATTATTGAACATATATTTATTGAACATTGCAGGGAACTAATAGAGGGTCCCGGCCCAGCTTTTGAGAAACACTGTGTTGTAAACAGGGCACATTGACAGCCTGCAACATACATCTTTACTTCAGAAATTAACAATTTTCTAGGCGTAATATCTTTGTATGTAAATGTCTAACTCTTGCAGACACCATAGAATGAGATTTTTGTTCTTCCTCTGTGGTGGAAAGACAATCCAATCAATCAGATTCAGGGGAACACAACAACCACTGTCTTGGACTACATATTCCAGAATTCCTAGCTGTTTGTGACTTCCTGGTTTCCCTGACTTGGTGCGTTGTTGACAAATCAGATCTGTGAAGCTTTCGACTGAATGCCTCTAACTTGTGAGCTCCTGGTGGTGACATAGGGTTAGGGTCAGGGTCATGGGTAATGACCTCTAGGTTAGAGTTAATCCACTCTGATTTGTGAGCTCTTGTGACACATGCTTAGGGTTAATGACCTCTGACCTGTGAGCTCCTGGAAGTGACATTGGGTTATGTTAGAGTTTGGGTTATGTTAGAGTTAATGAACTCTGACTTGTGAGCTCCTGGCAGTGATGTAGGTTGCCACTCTATTGTACATTTGAACTGTTCAACAAGTATTTAAGAGGTTGGAACCTTTCCAGTTGTTATGGGTTTAACTTTCTATGGATTTGCCAGTACAATCACTTTTATAGAAAGATGTTTTCTACAAGTTTGCTGGCCTCGTTGTAGCTGTTTAGCTAGCATTATGAAAAGCACAAATATGTGTTCATAACTCTGGCTTTAGTTGTAGATTCATGATGTGTTCATCTAATCAAGTTAAATTGGTGTTTTTACTGAATACCAAGTTGAAGAAAATGTCTTATTGTGACGACTTTTTAACAGATTTTGGCTGTTTTTAGCATGTCTTTTTATTACCATAGTGGCTCACTGTGATACTTGATGCTCTATGGCTGTTGTTTACATAACTTTGGCCACACTACAGTCAGATATCACCACTACACAGCCAGTTATTATGATATATATCACCACTACACAGCCAGTTATTATGATAGATATCACCACTACACAGTCGGGTATTATGATACATATATCACCACTACACAGCCAGTTATTATGATATATATCACCACTACACAGCCAGTTATTATGATATATATCACCACTACACAGCCAGTTATTATGATGCATATATCACCACTACACAGCCAGTTATTATGATACATATATCACCACTACACAGTCAGGTATTATGATGGGTATCACCACTAAACAGCCAGTTATTTGGACAGATATCACCAGCAACAATTGCTCCAAGAATTGCCTGTTTTCTGTCATTCTATCATTCCCTTTATAGCTGATGACTAGACATGTTGTGTGTAACATAATACCAGCTAACCCTAACCCACCAGTGAATAGATGATCCAGACCATAGAGATGTATTGTCTCAAAGCCTTTACTAATGCTTCCAGCTACTACAGAAGGATTCTGAGATATTTCACTTCATGTCAGAATCAACTTGAAACCAAACTAGCTTGTTGAAGGCAGCAGGACCAGCTTCACTCCTCTCCACTCCAAAAGCAGAGTTTCTTTCAAATTCTAAATCCTGAAAATGTACTTTTTGCAGAAGTTTGTCCTGACTGATGTATCAAGACATATAGTTATTAACTGAGATTCAAGGAGATGAATATGGCAGCTCTGAGATACTTCAGCTTCCTTGTTTCAGCGTCCAAACACTGGAGTTGTTTCAGGCCAAATCATAATAATGATGAGAAATTTACTTTTTTTCTGAATTCAGCCGACAGAAAAATGCTGAGCAATAATAAATAGTTTATCAGGGAAGGAGTAGAGAAGATCTTTCTAAACGGGCAACACCATGTGTCACCAGGAGAGAAAGAGGGAGACAAAGAGATAATGTGTGTGTGTGTGCGTGTGTGTGTGTGACATCACATAGGGAAAGCCCCTATAGTCTTTCAGCTAGTTACTAACTTATTGTCTGTAAATATTGTCTTATTTATACAGAAAGAACTACCAGATGTGCCTTTATTCCCTCTGGACGACTGTGTCTATGGTTAGGGTTAGAGTTGTGGTTAGAGTTAGGGTTAGTTATGTCCATGCAGAGCCACCAGCATCGAGTACCGATCTGATCCACCGCTATTACTGAACAGTTTAGACTTAGACAGTTTGGGGTCATTGGACAAAAGTGTTTGAGATATATAATACATTTTTCTCCATTAGAGATAAATAATATGGTATCAGATTTTAGCATTGGGGAAATGATCTGATACAGATACCTTGATATCAGACCCATATCTGATACTGTGTTTTAGTCTGATAACAGACCCATATCTGATGCTGTGTTTAGCCTGATATCAAACCCATATCTGATGCTGTGTTTTAACCTGGTAACAGACTCATATCTGATACTGTGTTTTAACCTGGTAACAGACTCATATCTGATACTGTGTTTTAACCTGATACCAGTATTCGTATCGGTGCATCCATAATCAATATATGTTCAAACACAAGGGGTTTGGTTTGATAGTGAAGTTAACTACAGTGCTGTGTTATATGTTAGCGTTAGGGTTAGTTGATAGTGAAGTTAACTCTGTACAACTACGCCTAGAAGCAAAAACAGACGGACTCCTGCAGGTTTCTACATATTGTCCACATTGATACTATGTATAATACAGAGAGGATGGTCTGAGCTACTAACACTGCTATCAGTCTACTGTATAATACAGAGCGGATGGTCTGAGCTGTCAGTCTATTGTATAATACAGAGAGGATGGTCTGAGCCGTCAGTCTATTGTACATACACATCATTTGAACTATTTATCTTCTGGAAATGTATTACAAAGTGTTCCTATTATCACAACTACAATAGTCATATTTGTTCTGAATGCTTAACTACTCTCTTTAAATAGTTTTTCCCCCTCCTAGCACTTTGTGTTCATATTATTCTTGTTGATATTATTATTCTTATCTAGATTCTACCGCTCCTTGTTGGGCTATGTGTTAAACTTGACTTTGTGTTGAAAATGGGTCTGTGTATTTAGCCTTCAGTTGAGAATGAATCGGGTGTTCCTGTTATGTCCAGGAGTCCAGTGCATGTGTGAGTCATGATTCTTGGTTCTACGACTCAGCCATTTACACCTTAAAGGACTCTTTGTATAGAGCACAGTAATAATACTAATGTCACATGACGGATGTCTTAAATCACTTCAGACGTGTTTATGAATGGGCAGTCTGGGTTGAGACTCTATTATGTATTATACATGTATTGATTTTCGATGGAGTCTCTTCTGTGAACATCTTCCCGCTAGTGGGCCGCTGCTGTGTGTTTGTTTACCTTGATGTTCTTTGGCATCGTGTGCTTTTTGACTGTTTGACCCTGTAGTTGTTGTCTCATAATAGATCAGAATAGACTTTGCATGTGTGTGATGGTGATGTATGTTACTATTATTACAGCATCACAGTATAACAGTACAATACTGCACTGAGTGTGATGGTGATGTATGTTACTATTACAGCATCACAGTATAACAGTACAACACTGCACTGAGTGTGATGGTGATGTATGTTACTATTACAGCATCACAGTATAACAGTACAATACTGCACTGAGTGTGATGATGGTGATGTATGTTACTATTACCGCCTGGTTATCACAGTACAACAGTACAATACTGCACTGTGTGTGATGGTGATTCATGTTATTATTACAACCTGGTCATCACCTCATAAAAGTATAATACTGCACTGTGTTTCTACACATTGTCAACAAATATTCTTGTGAACTATTAAGTGGTTTTGCTAATTTAACTAAATTACTTTGTGTATATGCAGCCTACCAACCTACCAGCCTACAGTGTTTTATAATATAAACCCTTCTTACATTACAGGGACTTGACTTAACCACTAGCTTTAGATGTTGTATATACAATAGTGGATGACAGTCTTGTCGTGTTTGAGAAGTGTTAAGGTTGATTTATGCTAGGGTTAGGGTTGTTTGAGAGGGGAGTTGAGGTTGATTTATGCTAGGGTTAGGGTTGTTTGAGAGGGGAGTTAAGGTTGATTTATGCTAGGGTTAGGGTTGTTTGAGAGGGGAGTTGAGGTTGATGTATGCTAGGGTTAGGGTTGTTTGAGAGGGGAGTTAAGTTTGATTTGTGCTAGGGTTAGGATTAGGGGCCTTGGCCTGACCTGATGTGGTAGGTGGATTTTACCTAAAATGTTGTTTATAAACCTAACCCATACCTTAATTTAACCCTAACCTTAACCTCACTGGAGACCTCGCGCCCCACCCAAACCAATTTTTTTTTTTTTTCTTTTTTTTTTATCTTGTTCTGTGAGGCTAACTAACTTTTCATTCACTTTTCCTCTTTCCATTTGACAAACACAGTGGCCTGTTTGCTGTGATTGGTCACTTCCCACCTACCATTCATGTCTACATGAGCCTGTCAGCCATTAGCTGTGTGGAGGAGGCTCCTTCTATTCCTGGACTCAACCCATTTTCTACTTATTGCCTGTGTGACCGACCAGTTCACAGACCCGATAGACTGAGTTAGAATACATCAGATAAGTTGGAACCTTAGGCGACTATAGATGTTGTTCTACTGAACAAACTTTTGATATCGATTTACTGAACAAACTTTTGATATCAATCTACTGAACCAACTTGATATCAATCTACTGAATTAAATGTAGATATCGATCTACTGAACTAACTAGATATTGATCTACTGAACTAACTCTTCAAAGTTCATAAAGTTAATATCAGACTTTGGCATTCAAGGCTACTACTACTGCTACTATTACTACGACTACTACTACTGATCTACAAAATTATACTTTTTGAAGTAGAATTTTCAGCCAATTGTTGCTTAATTCGTCTTCATTTCGACGAGGGCAGGATGAATTCAGGAACAACGGATCTGGTTTTGAACACTTTGTGACATAACTGCCCATAAAACACATTTGTTAACTAACTAACCATTAGCTAACCCTAACCCAACATATACCGGTAAACCAAGTCTGCAGTACCCAGTCAACACCAGCGTACACAGTTGTACTGCCATCTCCTATTGGGTGACAATAGCTGCCAATATGTTAGCCTTGTGTGAATGTAGCCAACGCTGATGCTATGTCCTGTACAATATGTTGGCCTTGTGTGAATGTAGCCATCACTGATGCTTTTCTAATATTCTATGCTGGGAATTGAATGAGCCAACACACACAGCACCAGAGATAGCCTCCTATTGTCATGAGGCCATCACACTGCGCCAGAGATCACCTCATATTGTCATGAGGTAATTTCCTTAGGATTTAAAACAAACACCAGGAAGCTTTTTATACAAGGGAATAGAACTTTAAAGTGATTTGTAAAAAAAAGAAAATGTTAACTAAAATGGAATTGGGAGTTTTCTTTTTTTTTTAAGAAAGGGTCAACCCTGTGTTTTACATATTTTTTTGTATTGTATAGTTTAATAACAAATGTGTATATGTGTCTGTACATACCTGTGTGAAGAAACAATGATGATGAGAATGTTTTTCTGTTTGAGTCTTTGATAGAAATCCTCTTTATTATTGTGAAGAGAAGTTTGGTGCTGCAGGATGACTGTATGAAGGGGGAAATAAAGTTATGATTCTAATGTTGGTCTGTCTGTCTCCACTGTAGATAGTACGTAACACAAATAGTATTCCAGATACCAGCTAATGACATGGCGTTTATATGCATATTAATATTACAGATACTGGCCAATAACATTATGGTGTTTATATCATTAATATTACAGGTACTAGTTGTTAACATGGTGTTTATATCATTAATATTACAGATACTAGTCAAAGATATGACTCGTTTTCATATGATTAAAACAAAGTATGTAGTGGTGCGGCTGGGTGGCGCAGTGGGCAAGGCGCTTGCCACCAACGCAGGATATACTGGTATCGAGCCCAGCTCTCTGTTGCTTCCGGCTTGGCCGGCCGTCGTGCTGACACAATTGGCAGTGTAGAGGGTGGGAAAGCCGGTGGGTGGGTCCTGGTCGTTGTAAACAGCGACTCCTGCAGTTCGGTTGGGGCGCCTGCTCAGCGAGGAAAGGATCTAAGGGGGGTAGTCAGTGTGATCCTTCCACACGTTACATCCTCTCAGTGGGAGTCCGTGCTGCCAGGTGAAATGAAGCGGTTGATTGGCTGCACATGTGTCGGAGGAAGCACGTGATAGCCTCCACTCTCCCAGACCGACTGTAGGGGGTGGGTGCCCAGCGACCAGGAAGGGGATTGGGAATTGGCAACGACTAACATTGGGATGGGAGAAAAACGGAGGAAAAAGGAGGGGGGGAAAGATTATAAAAAAAGTATGTAGGTAAACACCTTTCAATTCTGGCAAAGTGGTGTTTAGTCTTTTAGACTAAAACTGTATTAGACAGACACATTTCACTCCATTTCTGTATGAGCTCAGGACCTGTTCCTGTGAGAGATAGCAAAGTCACAACAATAGATAGTGGTGCGGGTCACCTAGGCAACCCAGGCGAGCTAGCACAGCTGTTCAAGGTCGGCATTCCTCAGTGGTAGAGAGACGGAGACAGCCGTTGCCTAGGTGATGAGACAGGTATAACAAATTACAGAAAGACAGTGGTAGATCGCTTATTACCGTAGTTCCAGTTGTGTTTTTGGAGCAGACGGACACAGAGAGCAACTTGCAATGGGCCTGGTCTACAAGATACACTACACGACCAAGGTACCCATGTACATGTCAAAATACTTCCCAAAGGTCAGTGAATACCACGATCACAACACCAGAGGGAGCTCCACAAATCATGTTAAACCCAGATTCGGCTCAAACAAGGGACTAAACACGTTTCGCAATTATGCCACATCAATGTGGAACGCCCTACCCAAAGCTGTAAAGGAATGTGAATCACTACCCACTTTCAAAAACACTCTCAAAAAACACCTAAGGGAGACTGCAACTCGAAACTGGCCCCTGTAAATGTCCGAACACAACCCCCCCCAATGTACAGTAAATTACCAAGTATGGTCTTGTCAATATTCCAATGTACAGTTTTGTTTGTACAGTTGTACAGTGTCCCCCACCCACCCCTCCTACCCAACCTCCCCCCACTCCTACCCAACACCCCCCCACCCACCCACCCAACCACCTCCAATGTACAGTCCCCCCCACCCCCACCTACCCAATCCAATGTACAGTTTCTACATCAAATGTATATACTCTTTTTTCTGGACTCTTTTTGTATCACAAACAGTACTGTATTTGCAAATCTTGTATGTCATAAATGTATAGATGTAGCAGTACTGTCTATCTGTATGTCATGTATGTCATATATGTTACGATGAATTGAAAATGGGGGACCCTGATGTAAACAAGACGAAAGTATTTCTCTTGAGAGAAAATGGTGGTTTTTTCAATGTATATTTGGTTTATAAACTGCTTTAAGAGGGTAATATCATTATCATCACGGGATGATATTGACGGTGGAGAAGAAGCGGTGTCACAGCACACTGCCAGCGAGGGGGTTTGTTTTTAATTCCTCTGAGACATAACACTGATAGCAAGTGTCTCCCAGAGCGAGGGAGAGCGGTTTATTTGAATGAAACAGTAGAAACTGCATTTTAATGTGTGAAAGGTTAGCAGTTGTCATGACAACGCGGCACATGACAACCAGAAAGGGGTGGGCTATCATAGTTATGACGAAGATCCTATAAAGCTGACAGTGGTTCCGGGTAGGGCAGACTAGAATCTGACTCAGACTAGAATCTGACCAAGAGCGAGTAGGACTGAGATCACACGAAGACACTCTCTCCTCTCATTGAGAGGGGGGGGGGGAGGAAGAATGCCACATCAGCATTAGCTTCGGCTACCACGAGGATGGTCTCGGCTAACGAACAGGCCTGACCACTATTGGACTGAATAACAACAGGACGATAGACGAACACACCGAAAGATCATTAGAATAGACTCTTCAAGGACGATACAATGTGATAACATCTGATAACATCTGATTATGAGGTTCTGTGCGGGCATGTTCTGAGAGGATCCAGCGGGGAAATGTTCAAGAAGGTGGTGATGGGGAAGGTGGATGGAAAGAGAGGAAGTGGAAGACCAAGAAGAGGCTGGGTAGACGATGTCTGTGATTGGAGTGGAGTGAGAGGCGGAGTCACGGAGTTGGAGAGAAGAAGTGGGGACAGAATGGGTTGGAGAGTGATAGGCAACCTTCGGAACGAAGAAGCCACCTAATGATGATGATGTTTATAGCAATAAAACAACGCTTTTCCTCATAAGGTCTTTCACGGTGTCGAAGTGTCGAATTCTTACGGAGGTGGAGAATTATTATGGTTTATGGATTGCACTAACGGGGGAGATAAGGATCTTATCAACCGGTATCGGAGACGTCAGGACCATTAAAAGTACACAACGCAGAGGAATTGGATGGAGAGCCAAACAGACGAAGACGTGATACTGGCCAGTTTGATCAGGATCTTACAGTTGGTGCCGTGACCCGGATTATTGCTTGCTTTGAAGTTGCTTGAAAGGAAGAGACTGTGTGCAGTGCCGAGGCGTGAAGGGGTAGCCGTGGACGCGAGCCAAGCCAGCGCGAGCAAGGCCAGCGCCATGGACCCAGCGAGCGAGCCGAGCAAGGCCGGAGAGATAAACAGCACCATGGACCAGAACAACTGACGGGGAAAAGATAAAGTGAGTCTCAACAACTTCACAAGCCAATAAGAAAACGAACAATAGTGTATCCGTAAACGTAATTAGTTTGACACAGAGAATGCCAGCTGTAATAGTGTGTTTGAATAACAGCAGAGCGGCACCGGTTTTTGTTTTGAAAATCGAGAGTCTTATCTACAGAGCACAGAAGCCACTGTATAGGAGATGGGAAGGGAGGCAAAGGGGAGATGTTCATTCAGTTAAAGGGGCAACATCGTATTTAGTTTGATTACTGTTCAAAACGCAGAAAGCGGGAAGCGGGACTGTGACGTGAAGGGAGCAGTGAACAAACGTTACGGGTGTGGTCGGTAGCGAGAGAATGTTTGAGACATTAAAGGGACGGTGGGAAAAAAAGAAGGAAAAAATTTAGCAGACAAAATGGCCGCAGAGCCACGAGGGGTTTAGAATCAGGAAGTGACACGTCACCTACAATCCTCTAGACTGAGTTTTGGCCGCCATCTAGGGGGGCGGTGGGATAATACAGGCAAATGGAGGAGGAGTAGGTCGCCACCTAGTGGCGGAGGGGGGGGGGGGTAGTGCTGGGGAGTTTCCATTACCCATAGGGGAATATTTAGAGTTTAATTCAATTAAGGAGTTTAATTGCGGGGGGGGGGGGGTAGTGCTGGGGAGTTTCCATTACCCATAGGGGAATATTTAGAGTTTAAGTTAATTAAGGAGTTTAATTTTTTCAAAATTACCAACTGCTTGTGTGTATACACGGTGGTGTATGTGAGAACTTTGTAAAGGAACTCAAAGTGTGGTATAGAGCGACGGTGACAGCTCCAGGGCGACGGTAGATAGCCCCGTAGGGTATAGAGCGACGGTGACAGCTCCAGGGCGACGGTAGACAGCCCCGTAGGGTATAGAGCGACGGTGACAGCTCCAGGGCGACGGTAGACAGCCCCGTAGGGTATAGAGCGACGGTGACAGCTCCAGGGCGACGGTAGACAGCCCCGTAGGGTATAGAGCGACGGTGACAGCTCCAGGGCGACGGTAGACAGCCCCGTAGGGTATAGAGCGACGGTGACAGCTCCAGGGCGACGGTAGACAGCCCCGTAGGGTATAGAGCAACGTGACAGCTCCAGGGCGACGGTAGACAGCCCCGTAGGGTAGAGCAACGGACAGCTCTGTTGTATGTTAGATAATAGTACGAGTACGTGTATGTGAGTTAGGGGCAGGGAACCAACCTGCTCTGTTGTATGTTAGAGCGATGCTCGGTTGGATGTTATTATCATAATAATAATATCGATATACGGGTTAATTAAAGAGTGTAATTATTGAATGGGTTAAATAAGAATTGCAGAGAGAGAGGAGATGCGGTTAATTAAATAAGTTTAATTATGAAATAAGAGGGAGTTCGATCTCCAGTGGGGCCTTCTCACACCTAATAAATAGGCAGAGTCTTGAGGGGACACGTCACCAGAAAGAACTGGCGCGCGCTGGGGGTCACCCGTGGGACGAACATAGAGCGCCGAGTGGGTATCGTTTAGCTGCTGGTGTCACGCCGGAAGACAACAAAACAGGGAACAGCCCTGTAGGATTAGATATGGGTGTTGAGAAGGTGGGGGGACTAATAGAGAACAAATAGCGCCATGGGCTGTAGGACACTCACACCGTCCAACAGTCTGAAAGGGCGTGGCCATGGCCGGGGCTTGCAGAGGAAAAATATATAGAGAACTGGAGATAACTCCATGGAACGAGCTGCAGGCCCAAAGCCACGGTAGACTAATAGAAAGCACCGGGTCGAGTGTACAGAAAAACTGCCGGCGTGGTGTTTCTGCTTTCAGAGTCTGGAGAGGGCCGACGGCGGTGGAGATGAGCCTCAACCAAGATGACCGACGGGGCGGAGACGGCCAACGGGGCGGAGACGGCCGACGGGGCGGAGTCCAGCGGTCGCAGGCGGTGTTGCCCAGGGGAGAACGAGGCGGACATCGGAGGGGGCTTCCCTGCGGAGACGCTGTTTAGAGAGCGTTTTGAAACAACAGAGCACGGGCGGTGAATCATGGACAAGCAGGGACTTCCTTTCAGAGTCAATCAGGAGATCGAGAGACGAGACAACAGCGAGAAGTCCTGTGTTCATTGATTAGGAGTATGAGATATAAATGGAGGATTCATATAGAAGATATATGTATAGAAGGATATATATATATAGAAGGTAGATAAGAGGGAAAACAGTAAAACAACAGGATAGAATTATTGGGAGCAGACAGAGGAGCTCTAATTGTTATGAGTCGTTGGATGTTGTTGGTGGTCGGTTTCGGTTCCCTTTGTGCACGAAGGGGGGCGCAAACAGACATCAGGCAGCAAGATCACTGGGTTGACCATGGGCCGTCTTCATTTCTTGTGCACGAGAGATGAGGTTGGTTTGCTTCAACCACAGTCTATTTTTGGCATAATTAATTAAAAACCCAAATAATGATTTATGATTCTGAAGGGGTGATAAGAATCAAGGGGGGATTGAGAGAAAATTGTGGTTTTTTCAATGTATATTTGGTTTATAAACTGCTTTAAGAGGGTAATATCATTATCATCACGGGATGATATTGACGGTGGAGAAGAAGCGGTGTCACAGCACACTGCCAGCGAGGGGGTTTGTTTTTAATTCCTCTGAGACATAACACTGATAGCAAATGTCTCCCAGAGCGAGGGAGAGCGGTTTATTTTAATGAAACAGTAGAAACTGCATTTTAATGTGTGAAAGGTTAGCAGTTGTCATGACAACGCGGCACATGACAACCAGAAAGGGGTGGGCTATCATAGTTATGACGAAGATCCTATAAAGCTGACAGTGGTTCCGGGTAGGGCAGACTAGAATCTGACTCAGACTAGAATCTGACCAAGAGCGAGTAGGACTGAGATCACACGAAGACACTCTCTCCTCTCATTGAGAGGGGGGGGGGGGAGGAAGAATGCCACATCAGCATTAGCTTCGGCTACCACGAGGATGGTCTCGGCTAACGAACAGGCCTGACCACTATTGGACTGAATAACAACAGGACGATAGACGAACACACCGAAAGATCATTAGAATAGACTCTTCAAGGACGATACAATGTGATAACATCTGATTATGAGGTTCTGTTTATAGCAATAAAACAACGCTTTTCCTCATAAGGTCTTTCACGGTGTCGAAGTGTCGAATTCTTACGGAGGTGGAGAATTATTATGGTTTATGGATTGCACTAACGGGGGAGATAAGGATCTTATCAACCGGTATCGGAGACGTCAGGACCATTAAAAGTACACAACGCAGAGGAATTGGATGGAGAGCCAAACAGACGAAGACGTGATACTGGCCAGTTTGATCAGGATCTTACACTCTGGTCTGCATCCCCTTAACAATTGTATGTATTGAGCTGTACTGTACCCATTCTGCAATCTGTTAATAAAGTTTTCAATCAATCAATCAATTTCAGAGAGAGCCCCATCCCTCCTGACGGGGGCTGGGGTAGGGGAAAAGAGCGGACCATGAGGAGAGAGCTAGGAGTTAGGCTGCTGGGAGAGATAGGCCGCACAACCAAGGAGAGAACGTATTCATTTAATTTCTTAACCTTTTAAAGACTTTCAATTCGTGGGGCGGCTGGGTGGCGCAGCGGACTAAGCGCTCGTCACCAACGCGAGTATTGAATCCTGGTATCGAATCCGGCTGTCAGCGTTGCCTCCAGCTTGGCCGGCCGTCATACTGGCTCAATTGGCAGAGTCAGCGGGAGGGAAGCCGGTGGGGTGGTATTCTGGTTGTTGTAAACAGCGACTCCTACAGGTCGGTCAGGGCGCCTGCACAGCGAGGGAGGGAGATGGTGAGGGTAGTGTGACCTCCCACACGTTACACCTCACCAATGAGAGTCCGCACTGGCAGGTGAAAAAGATGCTGCTGGCTGTCTCCTATGTCTCGGAGGAAGCATCTGATAGACTTCAGGGCTCCCTAGACCGACCAGTGGGGGTCACATGCGAGCAACGACCAGGAAGGGGAGGGGGGAATTGGCATAACGACTCAAATTGGGATGGGAGAAAAACACAGAAAAAAAACAGGAGGAGAAAAAGTGGATAAAAAAAAAGACTTTCAATTCGTTCATTCTGTATGAGAACCATTGTTTATGTAAATAAACCATAATTTTCTGATACAACCTGGACTTTCAACGTACGTCATTTCCAATGCAACGAGGAGAAGAGATAGTGTTTTTAGCCAGTCGGAGAATGGGAGTGAGAATTCCACCGAACGATTGCCTTAACAATACAAAACAAATACACAACGCAGAGATGCCTAGGAGAGGAGATGGAGGCTGATAACCATCAACGAAAGGCTGAAAACACTTATCTAACAGATTGTGCCGTGTCCCGGATTGTTGCATGTGGATCAAAGACCTGGAACCTGCCTGACGAGAACCATGGAGTGAGAAAAAAGAAAAACGTGAGTTCCAATCAAGGCCTGATTTCACATGCCAACAAAAAAGATACTGCATTTGGAACAGCGTAAAATTAATGACACACACATAGCCCAGCTTTGTCTTATCAGACAGAATGGTCTGGACATGTCATCTTTTCACGCCCTGTCCAAGGCGTCCAGGTTTTTTTTTTTTACAAATTCATGAAAATGTCTGGGTTTCATTGTTTTTCACTGGACCATTATGATGTACTTAAATTGACTGGTGCATTGCACCGAATACTACGGTACTCTGTTGCGTGTGACGTATTCTGACTGATTAAGACTGCTTTGTGGGCGGCTCTACTACGCTCACACACAGAGGAGGAAGCGGATTGATTGATTGATTGATTGAATGAAAACTTTATTAACAGATTGCAGAATGGGTACAGTACAGTACAGCTCAATACATACAATTGTTAAGGGGATGCAGACCAGAGAAAGACTTTCGTCTTGTTTACATCAGGGTCCCCCATTTTCAATTCATCATAACATATATGACATACACGACATACAGATAGACAGTACTGCTACATCTATACATTTATGACATACCAGATTTGCAAATACAGTACTGTTTGTGATACAAAAAGAGTCCAGAAAAGAGAGTATATACATTTGACGTAGAAACTGTACATTGGAGGAGGTTGGGTGGGTGGGGGGGGGGCTGTACATTGGAGGTGGTTGGGTGGGCGGGGGGCAGGGTAGGAGGGGTGGGTGGGGGACACTACAACTGTACAAGCAAAACTGTACATTGGAATATTGACAAAACCATACTTCGTCATTTACTGTACATTTGAGGGGGTTGGGTTGGGACATTTACAGGGGCCAGTTTCGAATTGCAGTCTCCCGTAGGTGTTCTTTGAGAGTGGTTTTGGAAGTGGGTAGTGATTCACAATCCTTTACAGCTTTGGGTAGGGCGTTCCACATTGATGTGGCATAATTGCGAAACGTGTTTAGTCCCTTGTTTGAGCCGAATCTGGGTTTAACATGATTTGTGGAGCTCCCTCTGGTGTTGTGATCGTGGTATTCACTGACCTTTGGGAAGTATTTTGACATGTACATGGGTACATGTACACGGACATATCGGACCAGCATTTCAAAGCTCACATGGAGACAGAAAAACATTAGAAATAAAGCTGTGCGAGGCAAGAGTTTGATGGCAAAGTTGACCGAATTGATTGAAGTATGCATCTATACAGAGAGAGAAAGAAGATCATTTTAAACCATTTAATGCCTCAAAATGATGTTTTGGTTTGATTTATGATGATATGTGTGTAATAAATTAGTTTTGTACACTAATTGCAAGTTATGCAAATGTAAACAAATCCAAAACTGCATAATGCACTTTTAAATTAGTATCTTTGTGAGGTAACTTTTTTTAAATAATTTACATTACATTGAAAAGATACAAAAATATATTTTTTAAAGCTGGATTTTCTAATACAGAAGAGGTATTATTTAGAACGTTAATTCATATTTTTTTAGTTATTTATTTTGTCCAGTAATCTTGTCCAGTTATAGAGAGACATTATTTTATTATATAAAATTATATAAATAATAATTTTCTATCCATACAGAGGGGGCATACTTTAAATATATAAAAATTATAAGGCATCTTTGAGTAAACTTCGAGTATCATTTAAGTATCTTGAGGCTGGGGGCAGAGTGTCCTCTTTTTTGGAAATTACAATATGGTCACCCTATTATATGTACATTAATATTCCAGATACTAGCTAATATCCTGGTTAACCCTTTGGTTGCCAAAAGCGGAGATCTACGTTTCTGTGGCCCAGCGGTTGAGTGCCAGAAACCAGGGGCGGTGTAACACTTCCCCCGGTCCTGCGGGACCGGACGGCAACCCTTCTCCCGGTTCGACTGGTCCAGGGCCCCGTTCCCCGTACCTGGTTCAACTAAGTCGATCAAGATGTCATTATCCAGATTCAGTTAACCCGATGTTTGAAGCCGGGATTTTCCTGTTCCTCGAAGGTGGATTCAGTCTCGTTAACTCAAGCCAGACTTGAGACCCAGGATAAGTGCGCGCGGCCGCTCCAGTTGAAAAGCCAGCACGTATCGATAGCAGAGATCCTGATTCTCTAGCGGCATTGATTGATTAATTGATTTAAAACTTTATTAACATATTGCAGTACGGCTCAATCGCCTCGCCGACAAGTTAAATGCGTTATCTATAGGCTAATTTTAAGTCCCTCATTACCTCAATCAATCAGATTATATTTCTTTAAACTTGCCTGCTGGATTGAATAATCAAATGAGATCTTGCTAGCGAAAATAATTAGTTAAACTGTTATACAAAATAACGATACGGCTCTCTTCCCATTGATTGATGTATGGTCGATCTTTTACTTATCTCCACTGTGGTGTAACGGGTTCTTCTTTTGACTTTCACGCAGACGACCGGGGTTCGAAACCTAGTCTTTCCCTTCTTTTTGCGATGTAGGAATAATTCAATTTGGTGCACGTTGAGAGCTATATAAAGAATGACATCCTCAATGCATGTAGATTTATAATATTTTAACTTAAAACTAGGCTACTTTGGCGTATAATCATTAATATTATATTCCAAAAAATTATATTGGAAACACGGGGTTTCGAACACCGGTCGCTGGGTTGCCAGGATTGAGCACTACCGCTGCGCCACTGTGCCAGATGGGATAAATTCATTGTTTATACATTAATGAACGAGACAAGATCCACAATCCACGCATAGACACTTCAATTTTATGCTTGAATGAAACACAATCCAGGCGCTCCATTAAACATCCACAGCGGAGAATATGAAAGGAATCAGAGCCAAACGAGCGATAGGTTTCAATCATTAAAAATATCCCTGCGGGATTCACATTTGCAATGCTGCGCGTTGTTAAAATAACCACATAATGTGTACATCGCACCGAGCGAGCGCCACGGTATATATAACGTGCATTATTTAGGACAAAGTGAATTTAGTATCAGCATTTTGGGTCTATTTTACATTTCAAAAGCCCCCTCTGGAAGAATGGAGCACAAAAACGTAATTCAGAATGGTATAAAGCAGATCCTAGACTGTGGGAATAATTTCAGGAAAGAGCTGTCACTTCTTTGCGGGGGCGTGGCTGTGCTTCATCCGGCTAACTTGAACTTAACCCTGCTCTCGACCAGGCTCAAACTTTTGGATCTGTTGTCATGGTGATTTGGACAATCCAGGTACGGGGAACGGGAAAGTCCGGCTTAAGTCAGACTTAACCGAAAGTTATCCGGCTAACTCAGTTATCCAGGTACGGGGAACGGGGCCCAGGTGTCAGACCGTCTCAACTCCCCTTCCATACACCCCTTCATAATACTACATTGCCAACCGGTGGCTGATCCAGATCTGGCAGATCTGGCATCAGCTCACCCACCTGATTAATATTATTTACTGCCATTTATGTTTATTATGTTTATTGTCTGTGTTGTCGTTGTTGTCTCCACTTTGTTAGACTTGTGTTCCCCTGTCTGTGTTTTGTAAATATGTTTTAGTCTTGTTGGTCTCAGTTTGTTTAATTGTTATTGTTTTTCCCAGTGTTCTGTTGTTTCTGTCTACCATACCTGTGTCCTGTTTGTAATTACCCTCTGTCTCTAATTAGTGTTTGTATATTAGGTGTTGTGGGCCAGCAGACACTTGCTGGTTCATTGTTTAATTGTTACCGTTGTTGTCAGTCATGTTTGTTGTTTTCTGTTTCAAGTAAAAGCCTTATTATTCACCACTACGCCGTCTCCTGTATATCTCTCTGTTCTACACTGCAAACTGAGTTCCACCACATCATGCCAGCAAAGCGGCACCATCGTAACAGAATGAAACAGCCATTCCGGGACTCAGCAGTAAATGACGGAGACGGGGCGAGCTTCGCGCTCGGAATATTGGGCGCTTCGGTCCTGTGTGCCGACCAGGCGGCCGCTCGGGGTCTGGCACCGTGGGACGGAGTGGCCGGCCCAGCGGCGCCGATGACACTGGGTGCTTTAGCCGCGGCCACTCCTGTGCCGGATCCCTGGGTGGGGAGTCGCCTGGTCCGCAGGGGAGCGTCTGGGAAGGGGCGCGGATCCCGACGCCACAGCCCCAGGGGGAGACGGGGTTCCCAGGACCGCAGATCCTCCTCGCCGTCCTGGTCGAGATCTCCTCAGCCCTGGGAGGTTCCGGAGGACGAGCCGCCACCATGGCAGACCTGGAGGACGACGCCGGATTCCACTGCCGGAGGGACCCCAGTCGGGGGTCCTGCACCGCGTCCTGCCGTCAGGGAGCCTCCGGTTTGGGGTTCGGCGGTGGGTCTCGCCGCCGAGGAGACCCCAGCCCCAGGTCCCACTCCGGAGCCGTCACCTCTACCCTCCATCCTCCCCAGCTCCAGTCCTCCTCGTCAACCCCCTCCCCCCGACCCAGTTCCCACGGGCCCCGTTCCTCGACCCCCCTTCCCCCAGCCCCTCGTTGCCGGTGCGGCATCCCTCCCTCCCACCCTTCCCGTTCCCGGGGGGCCTGCTGGGCCGCCTGGGAGTCGACCTTCGAGGGCGGGGTACTGTAACACTTCCCCCGGTCCTGCGGGACCGGACGGCAACCCTTCTCCCGGTTCGACTGGTCCAGGTGTCGGACCGTCTCAACTCCCCTTCCATACACCCCTTCATAATACAACATTGCCAACCGGTGGGCTGATCCAGATCTGGCAGATCTGGCATCAGCTCACCCACCTGATTAATATTATTTACTGCCATTTATGTTTATTGTCTGTGTTGTCGTTGTTGTCTCCACTTTGTTAGACTTGTGTTCCCCTGTTGTGTTTTGTAAATATATTTTAGTCTTGTTGGTCTCAGTTTGTTCAATTGCTATTGTTTTTCCCAGTGTGCTCTGTGTTCTGTTGTTTCTGTCTACCACACCTGTGTCCTGTTTGTAATTACCCTCTGTCTCTAATTAGTGTTTGTATATTAGGTGTTGTGGGTCAGCAGACACTTGCTGGTTCATTGTTTAATTGTTACCGTTGTTGTCAGTCATGTTTGTTGTTTTCTGTTTCAAGTAAAAGCCTTATTATTCACCACTACGCTGTCTCCTGTATCCTGTATATCTCTCCGTTCTACACTGCAAAACTGAGTTCCACCACATCATGCCAGCAAAGCGGCACCATCGTAACAGGGCGGATTTAGGATTGTAGGAGATCTGGGGCTTAGAGCGGGCACGGAATTTTTTTACTTCGACACCACAACCTTTAACTTATACCACCACCTTAAAGCGGACAAAAGGCACTAGAGAACACTTAAATTCACACCCTTTAATTAATGAAGCAAATAATAATAATAATTAATAATAATAATAATAATAATAATAATAATAATAATAATAATAATAATAATAATAATAATAATAATAATAATAATAATAATAATAATAATAATAATAATAATAATAATAATAATAATAATACACTGTATTTGTATAGCACCTTTCATACAAGAATTGCAGCTCAAAGTGCTTCACAGCAGTAAAAAAAAGACAGGCATAAAATGAGCACAACATGGCAGATCAAGAGCAATGCATAAAGTGCAGACATAAAGCATAAAATAGATAGCAGCAAAATAGACAAAGTCAAGGTAAGACAGAACATTAAATCACATCGTTTTTCATATTAGGATCTATGATCTAGGGTTAACTCGCCGAACGTTGAGCGCCAGGACCCCCGAAAACCAGAGTATAGTCGGTTTTTATCGTTGTTTCTTTTATTCGATATTTGATTTGAGAACAGTAGCTAGTCCAGGGAAGAAACGATAACGCGTTTACTAGAATACACGTTGCCGGCCATTACGAAGCATTTTGGAAATGACACCAGACCACCCTGAAACTACACTCATATTCACGACGGTATAAAAAACGGAAATGTATGGATGGGAAAATGATCTGTTTTTTGCATCTTGACCGGAAGAAACTCAATGACAATCGACTATATTATTAGATCCATAGCTATAATATATAATATAGCTTTAGGCCTGCAAACACTGCCACGTATCCCCATGTTAAAAGGCGCTGGCCTTTCAACAGTAACAGTAAACAGCGCCATCTGGCGCTGAAAGTGTTAATAGGCGTCTTTGTTTACGGTTTGATTATCACTGATACAAAGTGCAATGTGCAAGTGCAGTGCAATAAAATAGTTAGTCAAATAGAATAAAATAATGCAATAGTGCATTGCAATAAAATAGTTATCATCGTATTTTTTCGGGAGGCCGGTAAGGAGTGCATTACAGTAGTCGAGTTGGCTTGAGATAAAGGCATGGATCTGGTTTTCAGCGTCCTTTTGATTTATAAATGGCCGTACTTTTGCTATGATTCTAAGGTGGAAGAATTATGTTTTTGTCAACTTGTTGATTGTGATTTAAAGCTTAGGTCTGAGTCTACCATAACACCAAGACTTAACTCACTCAAATACAGTTAGCAGCTGGATAGACTACAGATGGAAATTAGCTTCTGCTAAATCTGGTGCAAACATATTTTCATGTAACAATGATTAATTGTCAAAAAAAAATTAAGTATGTTCGGGGCTTTTCAGAAAACATTCGGGGCTTGAGCCCAAGTAGCCACCCCCTACGCCCGCCGCCTATTCTTTAATTGGAGCCGAAGAGTGCTGCCGAGTGCTTCCGCGTTTTCCCTGATTGGCTGCGACACGCCCCGCGGCAGCGCGGCAGCCGCAGAGCGGAGCAGCAGAGCTTGCTGCATTATGTAGCCGTAATCCCCGATATTTTTCCATCGACGCTTAGCTTAACTGGTACGCCGCCGTGCTGTGGAGCCTGCGGTGCGGTTGGTCACAAGTTCGAATCACTACAATTCTTTTTCTTTTCTTTTTTACGTTTATAATCTCTCGCTATAAACGTGCATTCTTCCGCTGGTTAAGTTTAGGCATTCTTTCAGAGTTGGTTAAGGTTAGGGTTAAGTTAAGGTTAGGCATTATTTCGGAGTTGGTTAAGGTTAGGGTTAATAGGGAGGGTTAAGGTCAGGCATTCTTTCAGAGTTGGTTAAGGTTAGGGTTAAGTTAAGGTTAGGCATTATTTCGGAGTTGGTTAAGGTTAGGGTTAAGTTAAGGTTAGGGAGGGTTAAGGTTAGGCATTATTTCGGAGTTGGTTAATGTTAGGGTTTGTCACAGAGAATGCCTGTCTGTCTTTCTTGACGTGGAGGATGCAGCCTATTTCCGCACTGCCGCTCTCTCGCGCTGCCGCGGTCACATGGGCGTCATGGCCAATCAGAGAAACGCGACGCACTCTTCGGCTGTGATAAATATAGACGCAGCCCCGCCCCTGCCAGAAATGTAGATCTACGTTTCTGTTTCGTTATTTCTTTTATTCGCTATTGCCATTCATAATCCATCGAGGCACCTTGTGCAGGCTGTCCTGAATGTGTCTGAGATCACAAACGGCCAATACCGCCGCCTAACGCCTTGCGGACACTATTGCACTCCATTTGAAACGATGTGGTTTGTTTTCTTGGCCAGAATGTGGCGTGGGGGCGGGGTCTGAACACTCCGGCAAGACAAGCGGTCACCACAGTTGCCTCGACGAGGGTCCCCACCCGCCAGATCATCTGTGTATTGCACTACCACAGGACCTAGCATGTCCTACCATGTAAATAACTTATGTACATATACCGATATGCCCTACTCTGTTTACTTGTTTTATTGCACAATGCCGTTCTATTGGATTCTATTATATGTTATTACTATTGTATTATGCACATCATTGCGGGCAAGACCACCCGCATTTCATTGTATAATCGTATGCCGTGACAAATAAAACTCTTGACTTGACTTGACTTGATCTGCAATGCTGGATAACGTTGGACAAACGATCGCGATGAATATTTGGAATGGCGATCAGATAATTGGATTATTCTTTTTGCAGTACATCAGAGACAAGGTAAGGACTATATGTTACCAATCTTGCGTTGATCCGATGATTTTTTCGCCACGATTGCACCGTGTGTCTGTAATGTACTGCGTAGCGTATGCCGTTGGTGGCGCTCGAAGCATAGAACCCCCCCCCCGCCCACACACACACACACACCCTTTCGTGGATGCATGATGAAACATAATACCGATAATCTACCGTTGATTTCAGATCGATTCAATAATCAGCTGAGAAATTAAACGATTTATAATGAAATTCAGATAAACACTGTTTTGGCTGCATTTCCTGGGATTACACATAATCGCTCTGGAACTATGCTCGTATTCACCACAGTATAAAACGGAAATGTATTGATGAGAAAATTATCTGTTTTTTGCATGTTGACCGGAAGAAACTCACTGACAATCGACTGCGTTATTAGATCCATAGCTATAATATTTAATATAGATTTAGCACTGCAAAACACAGGCATTTATCTCATTGAACAGAGTGTTGGCACTAAAGGCCCACAGCGCCCTCTGCTGAATGGCACTGGATGTGTTAAGGTCTTATTCAGGATATGGTTTTTATATGCACATTGATATTCCAGATACTAGCTAATATTTATGGTATTATTCAGGATATGGTATGTTTATATGTACATTGATATTCCAGATACTAGATTTATACTTGCTGTATAATGACAATACATTTCAATCTAATATAATAATTTCAATTAATTTATTTTATTTATTTCTAAAAAAATATGGACAATGCACATTAACTCATTCAGCGCCAGGGGTCGCTGTCTACCTCCTGGGTAGAACGCCATTGCTGTAAGTCAATGGGGAGACTGCGAAACTTGCGAGTGCTTAAAATATATTTTATATTATATGGATATAATAACACCGTCGATTGTCAGTGAGTTGCTTCTGGTCAACATGCAAAAAACAGATTGTTTTTTCATCTGTACATTTCCGTTTTATACCGTTTTGAATATGAGTATAGTTTGGGTGATTCTTAGTAATCCCAGGAAAAGACGCGATAATAGCCCTTTAGTGAAATCCACTTATCACATTGTAATTTTTTGTCTGATTATCGAATCTTCCTGAAATCAACGCTAGATTATCGTTATTATCCTTCCTCACCAGAGGAAGCTCAACAAATCATGTTAAACCCAGATTCGGCTCAAACGGACTAAACACGTTTCGCAATTATGCCACAACAATGTGGAACGCCCTACCCCTACCCTGGACACTTTTGTATCACAAACAGTACTGTATTTGCAAATCTGATATGTCATAAATGTATAGATGTAGCAGTACTGTCTATCTGTATGTCATGTATGTCATATATGTTATGATGAATTGAAAATGGGGGACCCTGGTGGAAACAAGACGAAAGTCTTTCTCTGGTCTGCATCCCCTTAACAATTGTATGTATTGAGATGTACTGTACTGTACCCATTCTGCAATCTGTTAATAAACTTTTCAATCAATCAATCAATCACCCAAAGCTGTAAAGGAATGTGAATCCCTGCCCACATTCAAAACCGCTCTTAAAGAGCACCTACGGGAGGCTGCAATTCGAAACTGGCCACCGTAAATGCCCAAAACCCCCACCACCTCCTAATAGACAGTCTCCTCCCCACCGCATGTAAATATTCCCTCCCCGCCGTATGTATATTTCTCTCCCACCCACCCACCCCCTCCTAATGTACAGTCCCCTCCCCATCATATGTATATACTCTGTCAGGATCTAGGGGTAACAGTACTGTATATTGGAATACCGTTTATGTCACAAATGTATCAGTACTAAATACCTATATGTCCCTATGCCATAAATGTCATGAATGTTGTGTATGTCATAAATGTCTATATGAATTGAAAATGGGGGACCCTGATGGAAACAAGACAAACGTCTTTCTCAGGTTTGCATCCCCTTAACAATTGTATGTATTGAGCCGTACTGTATTGTAAACTGAGTTCCACAAATCATATCCAACCCAGATTTGGCTCAAACAAGGTCAGTCAGATCAACAGCATGAGGTTCAGTCTCACTGAGCAGATAGATCAACAGCATGAGGTTCAGTCAGATAGATCAGGCAGGATGAGGTTCAGTCAGAGAAAAAGTATTGCTTTTCCCCCAAAAAAATATTTATTAATGAATGTATCATTTAAAATAAATGTCTGGGTCCAAAATGATGTATACCTGCACAACACCAGAGGGAGTTCCACAAATCATGTGCAACCCAGATTCGGCACAAACAAGGGACAAAACACGTTTCGCAATTATGCCACATCAATGTGGAACGCCCTACCCACAGCCGTACATTTTTTTTTTAAATCCCTATACCTTCAAAACCGCTCTCAAAGAGCACAGGTACGGGAGGCTGCAATTCGAAACTGGCCCCTGTAAATGTCCAAACCCCCCCTCCGAATGTACAGTTTCCTCCCCCTCGTGTGTATATATTTTCTGTTAGGATCTCTGTTTAACAGTACTGTATATTTGCATACTGTATCTTGTATGTCACAAATGTAACAGTACTGTATATGTCATGTATGTCATAAATGTCATTATGAATTGAAAATGGGGGACCCTGATGTAAACAAGACGAAAGTCTTTCTCTGGTCTGCATCCTCTTAATTGCGTGTATTGAGCGTTTTGTACCCATTCTGCAATCTGTTAAATAAAGTTTTAAATCAATCAATCAATCACACTCCTACGCAGAGGCAGAGCCGTTTCTACTTCATACGCTTGTTACGTCGTCATGTCTGACAGCGGAACGCAAGCAGGTCCAACTCTCTGCGTTGGCGAGTGATGCCGTGTGCCGGCCGGTCCAGAGGAGACCTGGTGTGATGGTCAGAGATGATCTCCATGGACGGTAGGAGAACCGATAATAACCAGCACAAAAACAACAGCTAGCTAACGGGAGCTAACTGGCTAACTCGTTAGCATGGCTGGCAGCTACCCGGCTATAGCAGTGTGCTAGTTGTACCTCAAGCTAACGGCTAACAGCAGCTAGCCACACAGTCCTCTACTAACTGTGGAGCTAGCTACATGGTTAGCATAGCACACATAGCTTAAACGTCAGCTGGTGTCTGTCGCTGACGGGAGCTAGCAGGCTAACCGGCTATAGCATTACAGCGGATGAGAGCTATAAAGGGAACACTGGTTAGTCAGCTGGCAGACAGGCTGGCTAGCAGGACATCATGTTGATAGGTAAGGTGAAGGCGAATGCTTGCTGTGTTTATATGGAATCCTGTATGGTTAGTTAGTTGAATTAAGGTTAGTTATTGACTTTAGATTAGCTAGTAAGTTAAGGTACGCTGTGGTTGGCTAGTACGTTGGTTAATGTTAGATTTAGGCTGCTTGGTGTTTGGGTTTTGATTGTGTGTGTAATTAGCTAGGTTGAGGACTTGAGGTACATTTGGTTGTGACTTTGTGTGTGTAGAGAAGCTGTAGATTGGTTTGGTTGTGTAACTTGTGTGTGTGTAGTGAGGTTGGTTGACTGACAGTTAGTGCTAAAAGCTAGCAGCTAAGATGGTACCAGTTACAGCCTGTAGCAGCTGTCACACTAAACCCAGCCAGCACAAGCCTGGAGCTTCCCCCTATTGGAGTCATCTTACAGTCCACTAGCATGCGTTTATGTGAGCGAGACACGGATCATGGAGCAGTGCATATTATATAATAGATGCTGTATACTGTGAGATTTTAATATGACTGTATGTTGTCTAGTAGACTAGATCTAGGTTATTCAGGGTTAGAGAGCAGCCAACATTTCCAGACTAGAAATTAAGTGAATGATTAACACCATTCTCCCCTCCCTCAATACCCACTGTTGAAGTACCCTTGGCCTTGAGCAAGGCACTTACTTCCTCTCTACCTTACAGGCCAGCAGTAGAATACTTTGAATAAAGGCAAGATATGCATCTAAAAGCATGTCCTCTAGACCTGTTCAAACTTGGCAACATAAACTTTCTAAATGGGCACAAGTTTATTTCCTGTTGCAGTGTTTGCTGACATCAATCACAGAAGCTACATTCACACTGCAGGCAAAAGTGGCCCAAATCAGATTTTCTCCGATTTGTTATTTCTTGTGTGAACAGTGGAATCTGATCTTTTCAATTCTGATTTGGGCCACTTTCATATGTGGTCCTAAATCAGATACAGCCAGGTCAGATTTCGTTCAATGCGACCTCAGTCTGAACAGTCATGTGGTATAAATGTAACTTTTTTGTCACTCTAGATTAGGCTTGGGCAATAGGATGATATTATCTGCCCTCATGTGTCCACTATAACAGTGATATTCAATTATGCAACACCTGTTATGAATCTTGTGCTATAGTCGGTATCTCTTTCTCTCGCTTCATTGCATTGTTGTAGCCTATCAAAAAAAGGTAACATTATGTGAGCCTAAGTTCTGATCCTGTATATAATGTTACCGCATGTAGCCTAACTTCATGGAGCAAATGCATCTAATGTGACAGTCAACGGTGTCAAGACCCTACGAGGGCAGTTACCAACATTGAGTACATTACTTTGAGTCCATTCAGTTGAAAAAGCCAGTTTATTAAAGGAAATGGTAAATACATTGTGTCATGTTCTGTTCGAGAACGAGGAAACTGATGTTAGCTTTAGGCTAGAACCATGTTTACTTTCACTTTTAGTTAACTTTTTCTAACCGAACAATCACCAACTGAGAAGGTTTAGTCAAGGTTTAAAGGAAAACTCCAACATTTTGGGAAATTAGCTTATTTGCCATCTACCCTGGAGTTAGACAAGAAGATACATACCTTTTTTCTTCTCTGCATGCAGTAGGAAGACGCGCACTGTTAGCCTAGCTTAGCGTCAGTCACTGGAAGTAGGTTCCTCCATTAGCCTTGTTCCCAACGTCTTCCTACTGCATGCACAGGGAAGAAAAAAGGTATGTATTTTCTTGTCTAACTCTAGGGTAGATGGCAAATAAGCTAATTTCCCAAAATGTTGGAGTTTTCCTTTAAGCAAACACAAACATATTGGATTCGCAATATGACTTACCAAGCAGCAGAAGCAGATAACGTTATGTTGTTGTTTCCAATGTGAAAAAGACAGTCGGGGATAGTTCTATGCACTATTAGGCTGGTAAAGCTATGCCTCCTAAAGTGTGAAAACGGAAGTACAGGAAGTACCGGCTACAGGCTTTCCGGTTTCGACAAAACAATTATAGAAACGTGTGAAGTGCACAATATTTCCTCGTTTAAGCCACTGCAACGGCTTTGCCTGAAGAATTACTACATGACAGGGACGTTCTAGCTTGTTTTCCGACAGGATTCTGGAAAAGTTTGGTCCGTTCGGAGGCAGCTTCCAGGGGAAGTACATACACCGGAAATTCTACTCGATTCACACTTTTGGCCGTAGTGCTTTACCAGTCTTTATCTCACAGAGGAGATAAAACTGGGAACGAGGTTAATGCACTATACAGGGCTCTACGCTAACTTTTTTCCCAAGGAGCACATGTGCTCCTAAATGAAAAAATGTAGGCGCACCCAAAGAAATTTTGGAGCACAGTGAAACATTTTCAACAGAGTTTATTTAAAAAAAAATATTGTATCTCTCTTTCTCAGTTTTTTCTCTGTTTTCTCCCCGTCCCAATTTAGTCGTTGTGCCAATTCCCCCCCCTCCCCTACCTGGTTGTTGTGCGCATGTTCTCCTACTGGTCGGTACAAGGGAACCCTGAAGTATCCGCACGCTTCCTCCGACACGTGCGGCGACAGCCAGTGGCTCTCTTCTCACCTGGCAGCGAGGGCTCTCATTGGTGAAGTGTAACGTGTGGGAGGTCACGCTGCCTTCCTCAAGTCCTGCCTCCGCTGAGCAAGAGCCCAGACCTGACCTGTAGGCGTCGCTGTCCCCAACGCCAGTTTCCCACCCACGGCTTCTCTCCCCCTAACCCAGCCAAACGAGTTAGTATAGCGATCAGCCCAAGCCAAGGCAATGCTGACTCCGGGAGTCGAGACCGCAGTATATTCAGTGGATACTGTGATACTGTGAATAATGTATATTTCAGTAGATGGTAAATTATAACACTACCTTAGGCATACTGCACCTTATGTGACACTGTGAATACTGTGAATATATTTTTCAGCTAGTTAGATAGTCAATTATATTGACATTTGTTTACACTGCTTGTGGTGTTTTTACTACCTGTACCCCCCCCCCCTTCCCCCATGCTGCTATGATGCCTGAATTTCCCCAAGGGGATCAATAAAGGAATATCTTAACTTAACTTATCTTAGTCTCTTGCATTGGTGACGAGCGCAATTCAACAGAGTTTATTAACAAACTATTTATTACATGCATATTATTATACTGTGCGTGTCCATACTAAGGGACAAACATCTGTGCAATAGCACAGGGGTTCCCAAACCTTTCAGGCCGCGACCCCCAAATAACGGTGTCAGAGAGCCGCGACCCCCACCATTATAGGAAAAAAAATATATATATTATAATATATATATTTTTTTTAATAAATGGAAATGTATGGTTGAAACATGCAAACGTTCAAACGCACACACACTAATAAGCATTGGAGGCTTTTAACCAGGGCCGGACTGGGGAAATCATTCAGGCCAGGACATTTTTTGTTACAAAGACTTCATTTCCTGCATTCTGGTGCAGGGATTTTTTCAGTTGTCTGACTGCATAATTTTTTTTTACATTTTTTTTTAAATCATCTGGCGACCCCCCGTGGCGGCTCGTGACCCCCCTGGGGGTTGCAACCCTCACTTTGGGAACCCCTGCAATAGCACATACCACCAAAATCACACATTGGCCCATTGATTGATTGAAAACTTTATTAACAGATTGCAGAATGGGTACAGTACAGTACACAATTGTTTAAGGGTATGCAGACCAGAGAAAGACTTTCGTCTTGTTTACATCAGGGTCCCCCATGCCTACTAGACGCAAATTATATCGGTTGTCCAGCTTTACTTTACACTTTATATATATTTTTTCAAATTATTAATCCCTCACTGCACTGTCTTTTGTTGCTGTTATGTGGGGAATTCTTTTTAATGGAAAGATGCATGTGTAATGCCGCAACAATTCCCCTTACACATATGGCTTATTAACTCATTCAGCGCCGGGGATTAGTCGGGGCCCTGTGGTGGTCGCATTGATTGATTGAAAATTGTATTAACAGATTGCAGAATGGGTACAGTACAGCCAGTGTTTCCCACATGATTTTGTGAGACAGTGGTGGGTGAACCTCGGCCCCTCTAGGGGGGTCCGGGGGCATGCCCCCCCGGAACTTTTATTTTTGTTTTAGTTTGAAAGTTAAATGCATCAATCTGGTGCACTTTGAGAGCAAAATAAAGAAGCTAGATCTATGATGAACTTTGTGCTCAAAACACAAAATCGACTAGAGCATACATTTGAGCCATCAAAGAAATTAAGCAAAAGTGGTTACCTGTGTTGAACTGGTTTATTTTTTAGAAAGTAAAAAAATATACTGGATTACTATTACGACTACTACCACTGCCAATACTACTGATACATCCCTATTGGCAAACTTTATATTTAAACAAATATTTAAAAAAAGAAAGAAAAAAAGATCTTTATTTTTTTATTACAATTTTTTTTGGTTCATTATAAAACTGTGGCGGGACCAATTAGACTGTGGCGGCCCGCCACAGTCTAGGTAATTAATGGGAAACACAGCTCAATACACACAATTGTTAAGGGGATGCAGACCAGAGAAATACTTTCGTCTTGTTTACATCAGGGTCCCCCATTTTCAATTCATCATAAATACAGTACTGTATTAGTGTATTTGAAAATCTGGTATGTCATAAATGTATAGATGTAGCAGTACTGTCTATCTGTATGTCATATATGTCCTGATGAATTGAAAATGGGGGACCCTGATGTAAACAAGACTAAAGTCTTTCTCTGGTCTGCATCCCCTTAACAATTGTGTATTGAGCTGTACTGTCTGTATTGTACCCATTCTGCAATCTGTTAATAAAGTTTTCAATCAATCAATTCAATGACATGCATGATATACAGATAGACTGTACTGCTACATCTATACATTTATGACATACCAGATTTACAAATACAGTACTGTTTGTGATACAAAAAGAGTCTAAAAAAGAGAGTATTTGACGAAGAAACTACATTGGAGGAGGTTGGTACTAGTAGGTTGGTAGGTGGGGTGGCGGGGGGGGGGGGTTGGGTAGGGTAGGTGCGGTCGGGGGGGGGGAAACTACATTGGAGGGGGTTGGGTTAGGACATACAGGGGCCAGTTTCGAATTGTAGTCTCCCGTAGGTGCTCTTTGAGAGTGGTTTTAAAAGTGGGTAGTGATTCACATTCCTTTACAGCTGTGGGTAGGGCGTTCCACATTGATGTGGCATAATTGCTAAATGTGTTTAGTCCCTTGTTTGAGCCGAATGTGGGATAACATGATTTGTGGAGCTCCCTCTGGTGTTGTGGTCGTGGTATTCACTGACCTTTGGGAAGTATTTTGACATGTACATGGGTACCTTAGTCATGTCGTGTATCTTGTAGACCAGGCCCATTGCAAGCTGCTGTACTCTGTCGTCTACTCTAAGCCATCCTAGGTTGTCAAAGTGGGCAGGGGTGAGGTGGGTTCTAGGAGTAAGGTCAAGCAGTAGTCTGACCAGTTTGTTTTGTGATGTTTGTAATTTTGTTTTTAGCGCCTTTGAGGTGCTTTTAGTCGTAGTACCCTTGAATGAGTGCTCCTGCCAGAGTCTTCAGGGTATTCTTGTTGACCAGAGAGGAGATCCGGTACTATAATCTAGTTTGTTGGTTGACTTTTTTTTATTACATTGGATGCCATTTTGTCACAGGAAAGATTTGCCTCTAGGATGGAACCTAGGTATGTAATTTCATCTTTCCTTGTGACAATATTGTCACCCACTGTAACTGAGAAGCCGTTGGTCTTGCTGAGTTTGTTATTTGAACCAAAGAGAATGGACTCTGTTTTACCCAGGTGTAATGATGGTTTGTTATCAGCGAGCCAGGCAGTGGCGGCTGGCCACTGGGGGCGCTCGGGCGCCGACCCCCCTGTTAACACTTTGAGTGCCACGCCGGGTTTTCCTTTTTACCCCCTTGATGCCACCATCCACTTCAATGTTAACGTTAATATCGCCTAATCTATGTTTTAAATTATGGCTATGTGTCTAATCTGCCCGTCGCTTATCAAAGACTATTTTCCAGTCAGTGCTGTCAAGGCAGATTGGTTTTTTATCACGTCATTTCCGTTTTAGAGCATTTAGAAAAGCACCCGTCTCTCTCGCTCTCTCTCTCTCTCTCTCTCTCTCTCTCTCTCTCTCTCTCTCTCTCTAACTAACTAACGTGATGCTCTCTCTCTCTCTCTCTCTCTCTCTCTCTCAGCCACTCAGCTAACGCTTCTCTCTCTCGCTCTCTCTCTCTCTCTCTCTCTCTCTCTCTCTCTGCGTGTGTTTGGAGACGGAGCGAGTTTGTTTCTAACTTTTCTATTTATATATTGTGTTTCAAGTTGTGAATTAGACTGTACTTTATTTGACTGGTTGTGTGTTGTTGGTAGAGCTGCCGCGGTATTGATTATTTCCTTACCGCACAAATTTGCAAAATATTTCCTACCGCCGCGGTTATTACCGCACGCACACAAAAAAAAAATTTAATGCATTTTTTTTTTTAGTAGTAGTCTACTCTTTATAGCATATAGCCTGCCTCTAGTCTAAATGTCTATCTTTAGAGGATGACTTTGCAGCATGAATATTGTTTGGGATTCGGCAAGCACGCATTAGTTATTGAAAGTGAAACACGGATTCGAAGTTTCCCCTCTGGTCGTGCGCAGTTCACTCGGTGTCGCGGGCAGGGGTGGTTACCCCTAACCCCCCCGACCCTTTCTTATTATTATTACTATAAAGTTACTACTTTATAATAAAGGCATTCGTTTTGTGGCATTGACATTATATAGTTATACGTTCAATAACATCAGCGTATTTACCGGACCATAGCAAGCAATACTCTATTCATATCTCAGTTCCTTTCTTTGCTCAGAGCGTGCTGAGTTGTCCCATTCTGCGGTCTGTTAATAAAGTTTTCAATCAGACAAGTGTATAGAACGAAGGGCTTTTATTATAACATTCGTTGCAGACAGTAAAATCATTATGTCTCGTTTAGTACTCCTGAGGCGCGATGGTAGTCCACTCCGGCGGAGAGTTAAAGCTAACGTTATTAGCCGTGTTGTGATGAGCTGACATTCAGGACGTAAAAAACTAATACGCGCTTGCCGATTGGTGGTAACACACTGCATGACGCTACAACGTGTGACGCGTCTCTCTTCTGACCAATCAGTGGTCTGCAATGTTTCACGTGACTTTTCTGGTACCCAATAGGGTCGCTTGGAACCTCGATAGAGGAGTAGGGTATATCTGCAGAGCCGCAAGCCCAACGAGAGGAGGGTAATTTATTATTATTATTATAAAAAACAGCGGTGACGCGGTATTCAGCCTACTCTGCGGTGGCCGTGATGTAACAGCGATACCGCAGTAATGCGGTAATCGCGGCAGCTCTAGTTGTTGGCGGTTTGGTAGTGTTGTGGGGAGTCAGTGTTCACTTGGTCGGCTGTCCGCTGCCAGTGACATGCCAATGCGTGGTACATGTTTGCAAAATGTTTGGTATAGCGCCCCCCATTGAGAAGAATGTACCGGCCGCCACTGGAGCCAGGTGCAGATTTTATCTAGTTCAGAGCTGAGGTTTTTTTCAACCTGTAACTTGTTCTTGTCAGAGACCAGCAGGGCTGAGTCGTCCGCGAACAGGAACAAGTTGCAGTCACAAGCTGACGACATGTAATTTGCGTAAATTAGGAACAGTAGCGGTCCTAGTATGCTTTCTTGTGGAACACCACAGCTCACTGGGAGGGGGGGGGGGGATAGGGTACCGTTTACCTACCACCTGTTCTCTCCCCTCCAGGTAGGATTGCATCCAACTCACTGATAGACTTACTATCAAAACCAATTGCTTTTAGCTTGTCATTCGAAGGCCTTTTGTAGGTCCAGCATGACCATGCCGCAGTATTTGCCCGCGTCCACCTCTTGTTTGATGTGGTCGTCCAAATAGAGAAGGCATGTGTCAGTGGAGTGGGATGTTCTGAAGCCAGATTGGAATTCGTAGATTAGATTTTTTTCGACCTGAAGTGTGTAAAACTGCCAGTTTTATTTCGGAATATTGGAAACGGAGATAACCTAGACTCTTTATTTTGACATCGGATGACGACGACATGACGGAAGTCTAAACAGCGTGGGAAAAATTGTGTAAACTGGCGCGAGACATGTAGGAAATTGGTACGCGGAGGTACGCTCGACTATGAAAGCTCAAAGAGTCCGCCCGGACCTCCGTGGAGTCTGCTCCGCGTACGTTCCGCTCGACTATGGGAGGGCCTAGATGCCGGTGATAGTAGTGTTGCTATAAAACAGGCGAAACAGTTGGTAAGCATATGTACACTAGTGGTGGGAATCACCAGTTTCATCACGATACGATACGATATTGATTCTTTGGACAACTATACGATATTTGCCGATATCACAGTCTGCCACGATAAGATTCGATTCAGGTGCCTGCGATCGATATGAGACAATATTATGTGCCCATTTAACACAATCAGTCACATTAGGGCTGGGCGATATGACGATATTATATAAATATCGGGTACAGTTCATTAACGATACACTTTTTAAACGTATCGTGGATATCGTGATGTTTTGCCCTCGCGTTAGAGTCCGCCGCGGCTGAGATGAGACTTACAAGCGCAGTGCTAAATGCTTTCCTCTCTTTCTCGCCTCTCCCTCTCGCAGAAAGAAAAAGTCAGTCACACACACACTTGCCCAAATTACGTCATCTACACGCACATACACGCACGCAAGCGCACACACCTAGCCAGAGACAGAGAGGCGGTGGCTCGGTGCTAGGGATGCCCCCTGAAACCCAGGAGTAAGCTCCGACGTTAACGGTACTGCTATCGGTAAATTAGTCTATGAGCGGATTAGCTACGGAGCTAACAGAGTGTACCATCCATCTGCGACGCAACAGTGGCAGCAACAGTGGACACGGAGTAATGTTAACGTTATGTCGAGTTCATACTACACTACACGTATGAACTCGACATAACGTTAACGTTACTCCGTTTCCATGAAGTGTTTAATTAGCAGCAATCTGTTGTTGAAAATGTAACGTTAACCGGAAAACCGGAAATGGAATGCGAGGACAGGAAGCCGTCATGAAGTCGGCTTCTGGCCCTTGTAGTCATATATATTGTAGTCTTTTAGTCTTATTAACTAAAAGATTTTAACAAAATAAAAAGCAGCAGCACTATTGGATAACTGAGTCATGTTTGCTATGTATTTCTTTCTTTAGGGGAGTAGGACATTTGTTTCACAGTTTTAGCATGATGTTTTATAGATGGCTTAGGTTAAACACAGGTTTTAGTTTTTTAAGAGGGGGGGTTTGATTTGATTGAAGTTTATTTCAAGTATGCAACACAACAAACAAACATCAAGTACAGATATAGCCTTAAGCCGTTCAAATAATAAATGTATACATACATGTAAATAAATAAATAGTTATAATATGTAATCTAATCATGTAAATCTAATCTAATATATAATATAAAAAAACGAAAGGCTAAAATGCTAAATATATAATCTAAGAATCCAATAATCTAAATCTAATATATAATATAAAAAGTCTTGTCTTTAATGTTCGCTTGCAAACTCAAATACTGTCTTGGTAAGCCTCATAATGAATTGTTTGGGGAAAAAAGGAAAAACATCGTGATGTGTATCGTGTATCGCCGAAAGGTCAGAAAATATCGTGATATCATATTTAGGCCATATCGCCCAGCCCTAAGTCACATTTAGATCAACAAAAAAAAGGCTACGGAAATTTCAATTGACGTTTTTATTTTTGAGCTCTTCCAGACATTTAAATGAAAAACAATCTATTGTTTTTAATACAAATGGACCTCTCCTGTTCACTGTAAAGTGCCACGTTTTTATATATTGAGCTTTAAACTTTAAGTAAAATGTTTTGGAACTCACAACACGCAACCTAAAACCCCTCCCTCTCTCAAACTGTACAATTGTTTTATGTTGCATGATGATCATGAATATCTGTCCATCCTCAGTAAATAATATCAATATAATAATACTCCTGACTTCATCTGGTCTTTTCAAACGCACACACAGAATGCCCCTCCCCCAGGCCAGTCCCCACACACGGAAAGGTAGAATGAAATCTTATCAAGTGAAAATATCTTGTATTTACTAGTACAATAAGTCCAATATTGAGTAGAATTCTCTTGAATTATCTTATTCCACTGGCAGATAATTTTGCTTATTTTTTTCTTGATTTTGGTCAATTTAATCTTGTTTTGAGAAAATGTTAATCTTGTTTTCTTAAAAACGAGATTAAATTGACACATCTGGGGGGAAAAAGCTAAATTATCTGCCAGTGGGATAAGATAATTCTACTCAATATTGGACTTATTTGACCAAATACAAGATATTTTCACTTGATAAGATAAAAAAAATTTGCAGTGTAGTTGTAATCAGGGTAAATGTCAAGATTAATGACATGCCTCAACACTTAAGAAAATGTACACTATTTGTATTGAACATAGATATAGATGATTTAATAGATAATAAACGATTTTGAGACGGTACCCATACTTTCACTTAAGTATAATTTCTGGGTACTTTTTACACCCCTGCCTGTAAATACGGAATCAATCACTAGACAATAAGTGGGGTGAGATTTGTGGCAAGTAAAATAACAAATCTGATTACAAATTACTAGGGCTGACCACGACTAGTTGAATAGTCGACTACTAATCAATCGAAAGGAGCCATAGTCGACAGCCAACCTCTTAGTCGAATGCACAAAAAAATATATATCTATTTTCTTTTGTCACTCTTTCCAAAAGCAAAGAGGCCTATAAGCGTGGCTAACGCTAATCACGTCCATACCAGCGAGGCTAACTGCCTAAGAAAACAGGCACCGAGGCACTGAAAGAGGATTTCACCTCTAATGAACACACGACAAATATCAAGATGTACCGTATCCATCTGGTGGACCAATTGCATGCTTTCGCAGAGGACAAGAAGCCTTCAGTCGACTCCTTCAGACATTAAGCACCCCCACAGCCCAAATGGAACGATAAAAAAATGTATAATAATGTTTATTTTTAATTTTAATTTTTTTATTCGGGGGGTAGTGTAGTTCATAGCAGCGTCGGTCCTAATTCAGCAGCGGCGCAGCTCCCCCATATAATGAAACACTGCAATGGTTGGTGTCATGGTGAGGCATTCGTTGTGAACCCCACACACGCTGATTAGCTGGATCGATTGAAACATTGTACGATCAAGCTGGAATTGACGTCAGACCTTTTGATGGAGCGTATTCCAAAAAGAATATTCCAATTGTCTGCTCGCGATTTCCAGTATTGGTGTCCATCTGGTCCCGGACATAATTTGGCACAACTTATGGATCGAGTGTGCTAGATGCATTTCGAAGTGGTCGGATGAAGCTATCTACTTGGCTCTGTCTAAATTCAGCGCCCGGAGGGGTTTAAACGTAACACATGGTCTGGAACAGGGTTTACTGCACTGGATACTGCCACCTAGTAGGATCTGGCCGGTACTGCACCCTCTGGGTCCCAGTATGCCTTTTAATGGCAACATACAGGTACGTGACATTGAATAGAATATTAAAATCGAAAAAAAGGAAAACTGACCAAATAACGTATATATACGTAGTTGGCGTTCAACGGTTGTCGAGCAAACGTATATATAAACGTTGTTGGCGCAGATTGAGTTAAAAACACTTTTACTTAGAATTGACTTAATCCTTCAGTAGCCTTAATTAACCAGTTAAAATACCTTTACTCAGAATTTACTCACTCCTTCAGTAGTCAGTAGGATGTTAACCTCTATGCTTGGTACAGAATGATTGTCTACAGAAACGGGCCATTTTACTGTAGTTCTAGGACAGTTGGAGCTCACTGGATGTTGAACCGTAATTCAGTATAGATCTAGGACAGTTGGATCTGACTGGATGTTGTTCTTCTCGGCAGCAGCGGTGAGAAGCGACCCTCCCAGCAGCTCCAGCCACGGCAAGAAACACAGGAAGAGGACCAAGAAGCCCCGGAAGTCCACCACAGAGGAAGTCATTGGGTAAGCAAGCTGCCTATTGATTAATTGATCTAATTTTGGTTACATTGTGTGTCTCTGTCTCTCTGTCTCTGTCTCTCTGGGGGCTTTCTCACTCACCATTCGGGGTCGAATCAGAGCCCGATCGCACCCAAAAAGGGTGTGTCCATCCTAGTGAGAACGCTCCCCCCCGTCCCCGGGGACGCTGATTGTGCGATCGGTGCGTGGTGTGCGAGCTTGTACCAAAACACGGGAGAGGCTTCTGTATCAACTTGCTGACACACACAACGTCATTACTGTAATGCTTTCATGCTTGCTTGAATTTTGGGCAGATAAAAACATACAGCAACAACTGGACAATACCCACAAAACGATATGTATGGGCAATTTGGCGAGTTCAGAGAACTTCAGACCTCAACCAAACAAGCATGTTGAGCCTCACGGCTCAGTGGATGAAAACATGAAGCCACGTTACAAGCCAGCGTTTCCGTTAGCCGGTAATTACCGGTATTTGACCGGCAAAATATGTTGAAGTCCGAATATTTAAATCTCTCCGGTCATAATGTCCGGTGAAAATAATTCCTCTAAGCACAATTTTATTATTTCAATTGTATTAAAATAGGCTAAAATTAAATAGCCTATGCGATGAACGAAACAATCATTACATTTGTTTCATTGTTGCTTCACTCTGATGAAGCGCGGATGGCGCCGCTCAGATGTGAATCTTTTTTTTTCTTTCTTTTTTTGAGCCTGTCTGGCCAGCCACCATAACGACAAACAGGTATACGAGCGAGAGAGAGAGAGATGGCCAAACAAGCTAAGCTTAACAAATATTTCATGAAACCAAGCACAAGCAGGTCTAATAATAATGACATTGACAACGAAGATGAGTCTTCTGAAGTCACAGAGACCGCCGATGCTCCCGCGGAAAATAAACAGAAATGTCGAGCGTTCAGGCGGCGGCCCGAGTGGAAAGTTAAATTCTCCTGGCTGAGGTACGACATTATAGTCTAGTAGTCTAGCCTCTATGATGTACGAGAGATAACATTGATTGAACGTACACAAAGTACACTTTATTGATTGAACCACAAAGAGCATCCCCAGTCTGCTGCTACCGTTGCGAGCCTCGCAGACGTCCACCTGTTCCAATGGGGAACTTTTTTTGAATTTCTATAGACCAGTGGTGCCCAACCAGTCGGCCGTGATCGACCAGTAGATCAATGACATTCAATATAATTGATGCGAGCAATGTTAGCTGGAAAACGCTCAAAGCGGACTCCACGACACCAGTTCCATTCGTGAGGAAAGGGGGTGGGTTATATTGACAGGCTTGACAACAGAGGTTCAAATATAACTTCATATTTATTGGTTATTTGTTTCTTTATATCGGGCATCCAGTTTCCACCACCGTGTGTTAAACTCTTCCTGTGATGACGTTCGAGCGTGACATCATCGCCTACGGCAAGCTTACACGCTCAAAATGCAAACCGTAAACAGAACCCGGAGCGCACCAAGACTGAGTGTGTACGCAAACTAGAGGTGGGAGAGGGAGGGGGGAAGTTCGCACCCAAGGACGGAACGAGGACGCCAGGACGGAACGGAGCTGATTCGACTCCGAATGGCAGTGAGAAAGCCCCCTCTGTCTCTCTCTCTCTCTGTCTCTCTCTCTGTCTCTCTCTCTCTCTCTCTGTCTCTGTCTCTGTCTCTGTGTCTGTGTCTGTGTCTGTGTCTGTCTCTCTCTCTCTCTGTGTCTCCCTGTCTCTGTCTCTCTGTGTTCTGAGGCAGTGACCTTGACCATAGGGAGGTGTAGTCTGACGTCACTGGTTGTTCCACCCGTATAGGGATTCATCATTGGGAAAATGGATTATCGGCTATTGTAACAATTCTGCCGCATGGAAATTGAAAAGCTTCCATTTTTGCACAAAATTTGTTCCCTTCTACCACTAACATTATTGTTTAAGCATTTTTGGTTGAAATAAAGGTAGTTATAAGGTTTTTAATTTGTCGTAAAAAAAAAAAAACTACACTTACCAGTAGGGCTGCAACGATTAAAAAAATCGTCGATGAGGAATTGTTGCGTCGATTAGTCATTAAAAAAAAAATATATATATATATATATATTATTTCTTTAATTTTTTTTGCACTTCCTATCTTTGTGAAAGTGGCTTCTCAGCTCTGGTCCAGCCAGCTGAAGACTTCTTAGCTTAACATAACAGACCGACAGTAAGTTTGGGGGAACTAATGGGATAACTGGGGATGTTGTTTGGTCCTGACAAGAGTCTCAAAGCAACTCTGAGAGGTCATGCTCAATGTCCAATCTGTTCCTCTGCTCTGTCTTCAGCTGGACCAGAGCTGAGAAGCCACTTTCACAAAGATAGGTAGTGCAAAAAAAATAAATTATAATTTTTTTTTATATAATTGTTTTTCGATTAGTCGACCAATCGGAAAAAATAATCGACAGATTAGTCGACTACCAAAATAGTCATTAGTTGCAGCCCTACTTACCAGGATGCAGCGCCCGAGTCTTTGAGTGCTGTCGCCTAATCCACGTCACGGCCAGCTGATGCCAAGCTAGCTATCCAACGTTAACGTTACATGTACTAGACGTTAGCAATGTCTACTGTCGTGAACCTTTTGAAATCGGGGCATGTAGAGCAGGGGTCTCAAACTTAATTTACCTGGGGGCCGCTGGAGGTAGAGTCTGGGTGAGGCTGGGCCGCATCAAATATTCCACACAAAAAGGGTTTCAAGTATTTTTTTTAAATGTTTATGGAAATGTATGGTTGAAACATGCAAACGTTCAAACGCACACACACTAATAAGCATTGGAGGCTTTTAACCAGGGCCAGACTGGGGAAATCATTCAGGCCAGGAAATATAGTGCGAAATATAGCCCCAGTCAGGCCACTTTTTAAGCGGGGGGTCCCCCACCAGGAGATTTTGTGTTACAAAGACTTCATTTCCTGCATTATGGTGCAGGACTTTTTTTTATGTGTACCCTTTAAATGTCAGTGTTTGTGATGACATGACTGCAAATTTTTTATTTTTTTTATCATCTGGGGGGCCGCAAAATATCATCCAGCGGGCCGCAATTGGCCTGCGGGCCGCGAGTTTGAGACCCCTGATGTAGTGGGTGGAACACGGAAAAACGAAAATGACTAACCACTACACCTCCCTATAACCCTCTGACTTTAACCCTCGGTGAAGAAAAGGAAAAACTCTTGTATAAAAAAACACCAATAGGAGAAAAAACAAGAGGAAGAAACATCAGAAGAGAGATCTATGAATGAATGAATGACCTTTATTTATATAGCACCCTTCACAGCACGAATGCACAGGGTGCTTTACACTACAGCTTAATATAAACACAATAAAACTAAATCAGAAATAAATGACAACAGACAAACAGCAGTTAAAAACAGTGAAACCAGATAGAAAAAGTAGAATAAAAGAATTTGGATAAAATCATGAGTCACTAATTAAAACAACACTATAGAACAGTGAGGACAAGAAAAGGCGCCTATGTATGATCAAAAGCCTGCCTGAACAAATGTGTTTTTAGTTGTTTTTTAAAAGAGTTCTCAGAGGGGGCAGTTCGCAGGACCAGGGGGAGAGCGTTCCAGAGCCTTGGTGCTGTCACCTCGAAGGCTCGATCACCCCTTGTTTTTAGCCTGGTCCTGGGGATCACTAGGAGGTGCTGATCGGCAGATCTGAGTGAGCGGGTGTTGGTGTAGGGATGGATGAGTTCCGTGATGTAGATAGGGGCCTGACCGTGAAGTGCTCTGAAAGTGAAAGTGAGGACTTTGAAGTGAATTCTATAGTGTACCGGGAGCCAGTGCAGGGATACCAAAATGGGAGTGATGTGACATGATTTTTTTGACCTTGTGAGTAGCCTGGCTGCAGCATTTTGGACCATTTGTAGTTTATCTGTGGATGATTTGGTGAGACAGGTGAAAAGTGAGTTGCAGTAGTCAAGCCTAGAGGAAATAAAAGCATGCACGGATAGTTCTAGTTCAGAGTGAGATATGATGGTGCGCAGTTTTGCAATGTTTCTGAGGTGAAAGAAGCAGGTGCGTGTGAGTGTTTGACATGTTTGTCTAGGTTCATGGCCTGGTCAAAGACAACACCCAGGTTTCTCAGGTGGGGACGTATGTTGTCTTTAAGGGACCCCAAGTGAGTGGCCACTCTAGCTGCAGTCTTTTCAGCTGCTACGATCAGCACCTCCGTTTTATTTGCATTTAACTGGAGGAAGTTACTCCCCATCCAGCTCTCAATGCCGAGCAGGCACTCCTGGAGAAGGCTAAGTTTCTCCAAGTTGTCGGGTTTAAAAGAGCAGAGTAGTTGTATGTCGTCTGCGTAGCAGTGATATTTAATGCCAGTGAATTTATTGATGAGGAGGCCTAGGGGAAGCATATAAATGGCAAAGAGGAGTGGTCCTAGCACCGATCCCTGTGGTACCCCACATGAGAGAGGGGTGGGGTCAGATTTAAAAGGACCCACAGCCACCGAGAACGTTCTCTCCCTCAGATAAGAGGCGAACCAGTTTAGAGCGCTCCCAGAGATGCCCACCCACTCCCTGAGCCTGTCCAAAAGGATGTTCTACAGTATGAGGTTCAGTCAGAGATCAACAGCATGAGGTTCAGTCAGATCAACAGCATGAGGTTCAGTCTCACTGAGCAGATAGATCAACAGCATGTGGTTCAGTCAGATAGATCAGGCAGGATGAGGTTCAGTCAGAGAAAAAGTATTGCTTTTCCCCCAAAAAAATATTTATTAATGAATGTATCATTTAAAATAAATGTCTGGGTCCAAAATGATGTATACCACGCCCACAACACCAGAGGGAGTTGTGCAACCCAGATTCGGCACAAACAAGGGACAAAACACGTTTCGCAATTATGCCACAACAATGTGGAACGCCTTACCCTTAGCCGTAAAAGAAATTGAACCCCTACCCACATTGAAAACCGCTCTTAAAGAGCACCTACGGGAGGCTGCAATTCTAAACTGGACACCGTAAATGTCCAAACCCCCCCTCCTAATAGACCGTCTCCTCCCCATCATATGTATATATTTTCTGTTGGGATCTCTGGGTAACAGTACTGTATATTTACATATCGTATATGTCACAAATGTAACAGTACTATATACCTGTATGTCCCTATGTCATAAATGTCATGATGTCATGTATGTTGTGTATGTCATAAATGTCACTATGAATTGAAAATGGGGGACCCTGATGTAAATGTAAACAAGACAAACGTCTTTCTCTGGTCTCCATCCCCTTAACAATTGTGTGTATTGAGCCGTACTGTATTGTACCCATTCTGCAATCTGTTAAATAAAGTTTTCATTCATTCATTCATTCATTCATGTATCCCCTCCCTACTTCCCATTTCCCCACATGGAATGCACCTGCTTGGATAAATGACATGCTGGTGCTCTATTGCGACATCTAGTTGCTGAATGTTATCTATAGCACCTTTGAATTAATGAATTTATTCACACACACACACACACACACACGATATATTACATGTAAATATCCTCATGTGATACAACAACGTTGCGATTGTGTGCATGTACCAGGTCTCCCAAGAAGCTATTTAAAGCTTTTGGAGGGAGCCTGAACACGAATATAAACAAAACAATAAACAAAACAAAACATACAACGTGGGTAGGTTTACACACCTACCTACTAACTGACATATAACATAGATACATAATACAGACAATTTATATTCCCAAGTTATAATTTTAATTAGAGATATGATTTAAGCAGTTCCTCTTTCAGTGATTTTTTAAAGGATTTAATCATTTTCAGATTCTCGTCAAGCTTGTTCCAGATCTGTGGACCCCTTCATGCTATGCTTAGGCTAGCACAATTTAGCCTTCTTCTCTTACCAAATATAAGATGCCTATTTCTTGTGTTATGGATGTGCAGTGGTTGGCAGACTGGGACAAGCTCAGACAGTCTGTGATTCATGTTGTTGACAACTTGATACATAATTGATGCGTTTTGATTAATGTTAAATTCAGCGAGCCTCAGGAGACCAAAGCGATGAGCCAGTCAGGGAGTGAGGACATTGAGTTTGGACCTCAGGGATTTTAGCTTGTGTGTCACCTCCTATTTATACCCCAGTGAAACTGAAAGTCATGAATGACCACTTGGGAGTTCCCAAAGACTCGGGTGAACTAGTCACAGTCTACTCTAGTCTGTGTGTGTTGTTGAAGTTAACAGCTGAACAGTGTTGGTTCTCTGCTTTATAAATACCACGAGTCACCTCCCCAGACCAGCACGTTGACTCACCCCTGCTCCTCCCCTCTCTCCTCTCCCTCCCCTCTCTCCTCTCCCATTCCCTCTCTCCTTCCCTCTGCCCTCTCTCCCACCCTCTCTTCTCTCCCTCCCTGTTTCCTCTCCCTCTCTTATCGGCTTTCTCCTTTCATCTCATCTCCTCTCCCTATCTCCTCCTCTCACCCTCCATTTTCTCTCCTCTCTCTTCTGCTTTCTCCTATCCTCTGCTCTCTTCTCCTTTCCTCTCTCCTCTCCCTCGCACCCTTGGTGTGAATCTTTTTTAGAGTATCTATGATAAGAGCAGCTACAGAGTCAAATGTTGCCTGAGCGTCATGGACATGCATCATTAATCAGTGTTGTTATCAGATTGTTACCATAAGATATTTACAATAACATGAATTATGTATATAATGTAATTACCATTACCAACCAGATTTCTTTTTCATTGTGATGAAATGATGGGCAGAAAGTAACATAAGTACTTTACAGAGAAGTCAGTCAAGTCAGTCGGTTGAAGGACAGGTAGAAAACCACAGTTCACAGGATACCAGTAACCCTGTCACTGAGGAGGAGGGGGGAAGCACTGTATGAGGGGGTGTAGATGGTACCGAGGCCACCCTGCCGGTCAGAGAGAAGAGCTGTGAGCAAAAAGCTAGAGTTAAATGGCCTAGGGCAAATGAAAGGAAAGAATGGGAGACGGTTAATAGGGATATGAAAATGGTGTTAGATGGACTTAAAGGAACAGTGCTAGATAAATGAGAGAAGATGGGAGACATTATTTATGAATATGGTGCTGAAATATTTGGAATCATTGGGCCTCATTCACCAATACTCTTATTATTTTTCTTATATTTTTTCTTAACACTTTGAGTGCCAACGACGAGATTTCTCGTTATTTCATGCCATACGTTGAGTGCCAATGACGAGAGATCTCGTTATTTAATCGTTATTTTTTTTATTAGCGATTTCCATACATTTTTCATCAATCTAGCCTCACGTTATTGTGATTGGTTAATTAACTAGTTGATTAACTTGTTGATGAACTGTGTTTTTCCTTCTGTCTTTCAGAACCCAGATCCCCTCCACTGATGAACTGTGTCACATCCTCAATATCCACCGACCTGCCACGCCCCCCAATACATCCCCTACCTCACCCACAAAGACACCAGCCCCAACAACCACTCAGAGACCCCCCAAAATAGTCCCATCACCTCCCCAGAACAGTGCACAGACTCCTACAAAGACGTGTCCAGTCGTTTCTTCCAACAGGATACAGCCTTCCCCCAAATCAGTCTCCAAACGCCCCCAAATCACCACCCAGACTCTCCCTAAAACACACCCACAAACACACCCACAAATCACCACTCAGACCCCCCCTAAAACACACCCACAAATCACCACCCAGACCCCCCCTAAAACACACCCACAAATCACAACTCAGACTCTACCTAAAACACACCCACAAACCTCTACTCAGGACACCACCAGCCCCCCTCCAAACTCTCTGTTGAATATAGCCCCACCCCCTCCTCCTCATATTGAATACACTCCACCCAAGTCCCCTCCCTTCTCCCCCCAGAATGGAGCCCACCTCTCTCACTCTCCCTCTCAACCCCAGAGCTCCCCCTCCCCTTTAGACCTGTCAGAGACCCCGCCTCCAGACTTCCCTATCGCCACGGTAACCTTCACACAGAGCGTCTACAGCTCCCACAGCCTGCCCCGTCCGTCCATCCCTCCTTCCTCCCTCAGCTCCTCCTCCTCTTCTTACCTCCTCCTGTCCCCCGCTCCATCCATCCATCCCCCAACAGTTCTGTCGTCTGGTCTCCAGGCACCTTCAGCTGGGGAGAATCAACAGGCCACTTCCCCTCAGAATCTGAGCCCGCCCCCTCCGGATTTTACTCCGCCCCCTCCGGAGTTACTTGGGTCTGACGATGAGGAGCAAGAAGATCCTTCAGACTACTGTAAAGGTAATGAATTACTATTAGGGGTGGAACGGTTCACAAAATGGACGGTTCGGTTCGTATCACGGTTTTGGGGTCACGGTTTTCGGTTTGGTTCGATATACGTTGTTTTTTATAAATAAAAAATGTAACACTCAAAAATCTAAACATTTATTAAAAAAAAAAAAAAAAAAAAAAAATAGGTTTACAGTGTTAGTGTTTACAGCCTTAAATAATGTTTGGCACACAAAGACCCAACTGACTGAAAAATATAGGCTACATTTGTCAAAGTATTAACTTAGTGCAAACAAACAATATGCTCAGCCAGCACTAGACTTTCCTTTCTTTAATATAAACACAAAAAAACAATGTCAACAATGTTTAAATTCCCTGATTGTCAGTTCTCAACACATTCGGGGCCATTGGGATGCGTTTAATAAATCTCTAGAGCAGGGGTTCCCAAACTTTTCAGGCCGGGACCCAGAAAATAAGGCGTCAGAGAGCCGCGGCCCAATGCACATCGTCAGGCTTTTTCTTTTTTTTTTTTAGCCAGGCGACCGATTTTTTAAGCCAAATATCACTTCAATCCTATTAAGTTAGTTCAAGTTAGTTATTCATTTATATGTGCTATTTATGAGAGGGCTAACTTGTTGCATAATAATAATGATAATAATAAGGTCGCTTTCACACAGGGGCTGTTTGGTCCGGACTTTCGGACCAGAATTCGATAGTCCGGTTTTTCGGGTCTGTGTGAATGCGCGTCAAACTCGGTTCGCGGACCAAACAGTCGAACTCTGGTCTGCCTGAAAACGTCGGTCTCGGTTCGGCTTCATCGAACCAAACGCGAACCAAATATAGGAAGTGATTATTATTACCACTGCTCGCAGCACTCCGTGCAAAACAAGCACACTGCATCTAATCTCTCTATCTATCTATTTATATATCTGTGCATCTTGGGAAGAAGGAAGAAAAAATGCGGCTTATTATTATTACCGAGCGCGGCTTATTATATTATTAATAAAACAGCTACTTGTGGGCACTCATAAAAACACTGGTCTACAAGTTGTTTAGCGAGAGGATGGTGGTAATGTGCTTCAATAGAACAATGGATCAATGCCATGTCAAAACTCGGCTCCGCTGATCTGGAGGGCTCCGCAGTCCACACACAGACACACACACACGCGCGCAGCCACACACACATTTCCACTGTCCAATAGACAAGCGCCCTTTTCGACCGTGTGACATTGTTCAGAAGGTCTCGGTCCGCCTGACAGATTTCTATGTGAATGCAGGCGAACCAAATGAAGAATGCAACAATGTTGCAACTTCACCCCCAGAACCGCACAGAGTCCACCAAAACTATATGTGAAAGCGACCTAATAGCCTCATTAAAATACTATTGTTGCTTCGGTTGTTTTCAGCGTTTTATGTGCATAATCTGTTATTTAGTTTGAAATGTTCGTTGAAATAAGTAGATTTTTCGTTTTTATTTATTAAGTTAATATAAAACCATATAGTCACATTTTAGAATACAATAGAATAGAATTTTAGAATACAACTAGAAACACTGTCCTGGCCTGCTTCTAAGTTCAGTGGCATAAAAAAATTAAATAAAATAAAAAAAATCATCTCGCGGCCCTCCCGTGGCTGCTCGCGGCCCACCTTTGGGTCGCGACCCCGACTTTGGGAACCACTGCTCTAGAGGACCGGCAAATGTAAACAGACTTGGGGCTGTTTGTAGAGCTAAATCTATACTTTATAGTATTGCTATCTGTCCATTCTCATTGTCAATTGGGACCATAAACCGTCCCTTCAAAATGGATTAAAGAAATAAATTTTTCATCAATACGTTCTCATTTTATAGCGCCGTGAATATAAGCGTTATACGGCATTTGGTCTAGTATATTTCCTAGAAGGCAAGATAAAGGGCTAATAGATACTAACGTTATATCCAATGGCATTTCCGTTATACAGATGCTACAGTTAAAACTCAAACTGCATATGATCGGCACGATCCTCAAGCATGTATGCATGAAAGGGGGGGGGGGGGGGTGGGGGACGTTGTTTCTTATTATTGATTACCAATAACCGTGTTCGTCTAAGTAGCCACATAGGCCTATCGTATCATAACAAGGCTCGATCGGGCTGTAATTTACATGAAAAAGATCTTACCATGAGCCGGTTGGATCCCCCCGAGCATTTCCCCGTTATCAATCGCCATCTGGTAGATCGATATGTCCATTGGCTGATGATAAATCCCCTTATTGCATAGTGAAATCCGCAATCTAAAACGTAATCAAAGCTACATGCTGCACATCCAGAATCCAGCTAACTGAAAACTCCATTGAAAGTCAAAAAAAATAATGCTCCGTTCAGCCACAGGGCACACTGCATTATCATGATAGCGCCTCTAAGAGGCCGGTATTGCACTTTCTCGAATTCAAAGAGTAGGGTACATCTGCAGTGCATCTCGGCGACCTTGAATAGGTTATTAAAATGGAATAAAAGCCAAAACAACTTGCCACGGATATATCCGTGCTTCTGTCCACAACGGGTGGAATCGAAACACGGAGATATCCGTGCTTCGTCCCCATTGTGTTAATGGAAAGATTAGTTTTATGCTTGAAATTAAAGTGCAGTATTTGAAATACAATGAAAGGAATATGGCTGGATTTCTTATCAAAGGGAAAAGTGTCACTGTTATTTAAAATAAATAAACAAATTAGAAGGCCATCAATATAAATTGCAGCATACATCAAACTAACACACACACTGTACTGTTTCAAAACAACACTGCTCTGTTCATTCTATTTTTAAAATACGTACATTATCCGTTTACATTTATTTAGACTAACATTATTTAAATATTGAGTGCAACTGTGGTTGATTACGTAATTCGGTGAGTTGGAACTATCTATGGCTTGGCGGGTCCCCATGGATATTTTAGTGTCACGGACCTTCAGCTCAGGTAACGTTATCAGCTTCGGTAACGTTAGGAGGAGTTCATAACATCAACATGCAGTGGAAAAGCGGCAATAGTCCCGGTTGGAGTTAGTAAAACACAGTTGTATGTTAGCCTTCTTGGATGTTGAATAAACGCCTATCATTGTCTTTAAACACCCCACCTCTCAGACTCCCATTTTCTCCTCTGCTAGCTAGTAGCTACGATAACATTGCATTGACTGTATTAGCTGGCGGGCTACCATAGTTCAACATGCGTTGTGTTGTACAAACTGCTAACGCTATGGCAAGATGTGTGTAGGCCTATGTAATGTTAATGGCTATGTTTTTAAAGTCGTAATGAAGATTGATTTATATTGTACTTGCCATTTTTACACAAACTGACTAGCACCTACAGTGTTGCTGCTGCTGCCAGCGCTCACCTCTCCCAGCTCCGTGCCAAATTAAGTTTTAAATTTTTTTATTTGCGCATCATCTGAACCGTACGATACACAGACGCCCCGAACCGTGGGGGTTGTACCGTACGGTACACGGTTCGAATGTGTATCGTTCCACCCCTAATTACTATGATATATTAGTATAAATGTAATGGATTACTGTGATATATGACTATAAAGGTACTGTATAAGGTTAATAGATTACTGTGGTAGAGTGCTATACAGGTAATGGATTACTATAACGTAGGGGTGGAAGGGTTCACAAAATCTGCGGCTGGGTTCACGTCACAGTTTTTTGTTTTAAGGGGAGAAAAAATACCATTTCTAATTGTTTCTTTGTTTGGACCAGGGTTTCCGTTAGAAAAAATTGTTGCCGGTCTCCGTGACCTGCAAGATTTCAATCTACCGGACAAATGAGATTAATTCCGGTCATAGTTTATTGAGCTTTAAAACAATTGATATAGGCTATATAAAGAATGTCATCCTCAAGGCATGTAGATTTATAATATTATTACTTAAAACGAGGCTACTTTTGCGTATAGTCATTAATATATTCCAAATAAAATAAGTCCCTCGATACTCCGTGCTGCTGCTGACTTGAAATAAAATAGACCGCGTATGTGGGCAGTCGGTCCGACACTAAACAGCAGTCTGTTATAATCACATTTTTATGAGCTAACGAATTCCGTTATATTGGACATTTGTATTAATTATATCAAGCGAAGAACTGAGAAATTTTGCAGAGAGAGACGGCAACATTATCGTGGGTTTGCGTGATGTATATCTCCACCTCCGAGTCCCAACGACTTGGTGCTGGTCATAATGTCCGGTGAAAACAACTCCCTCCAAGCACAACTTGACCACCCGAACCGTACCAAAACAGGCCAAAATTAAATAGCCCATGCGACGAACGATTCATTACATTCGTTTCATCGTTGCTCCACCAAGCAGCCGGTCCAACAATGAAAGCTGTTATCAGCGCGAGCCGGCCGCAGTTAGTTTGCAAGAAGCATCCAGCTGCAGACCCGCAGAGCAGCTTTCCAGGTCTGGGGACCGCACTGTGCCAGCAAAGCTGGTGGGTTCTGTGGGTCTGCAGCTGCATGCCTTCCGCAAATCCAGCAGCAAGCTCTCGCTGAGCGAAGCAATGACAACAAACGCAATGATTGTTTCGTTCATCGCATAGGCCACCCAACTCCAGCCCATCCAAATACAATTCAAATAATCAAACTGTGCCCAGAGGGAACTATTTTCACCGGACACTATGACCGGAGAGATTAAATATGTCGGACTTCAACAGATTTTGCCAGTCAAATACCGGTAATTACCGGCTAACGGAAACGCTGGTTTGGACCCACGGAAATATCAGTAATCATATTTTTTAAAGTTGTGCGTCAAATGAGAGAAAGAAAAAGGCTGGCGTTTTCTTGAGTTTCCTATATTTTCTTTTGGTTCATTATAATTTACTCAAGCATAGTAACAGACACAATTGTTTGACACTGGGAATACACTCCCTGAGGTCCATAGATGTCCCTAGATACCAATAACATGCAAATCGACCTTGTAGAAGTGGAGCAGTCTTCCATTTACTTGGGTATGTACTTTTAGGCGAATTTTCTGAAAATATGACTGTTAAAGGAAAACTCCAACATTTTGGGAAATTAGCTTATTTGCCATCTACCCTGGAGTTGGACAAGAAGATACATACCTTTTTCTTCTCTGTGCATGCAGTAGGAATAGGAAGACGTTGGGAACTAGGCTAATGGAGGAACCTACTTCCAGTGACTGACGCTAAGCTAGGCTAACGGTGCACGTCTTCCTACTCCTACTGCATGCACAGAGAAGAAAAAGGTATGTATCTTAACACGCCAACATTTTGGGAACCCTGGAGTTGGACAAGAAGATGCATACCTTTTTCTTCTCTGTGCATGCAGTAGGAGTAGGAAGACGTTGGGAACTAGGCTAATGGAGGAACCTTCTTCAAGTGACTGACGCTAAGCTAGGCTAACAGTGCATGTCTTCCTACTCCTACTGCATGCACAGAGAAGAAAAAAGGTATGTATCTTCTTGTCTAACTCCAGGGTAGATGGCAAATAAGCTAATTTCCCAAAATGTTGGAGTTTTCCTTTAAGCCTGATCGGCCCGATTTATTTAACGTTGCACAAATAGATCAATACAGTCTGTATTAACACTTTGAGTGGCAACGACGACAAATCTCGTTAGTTCATGCCATGCGTTGAGTGCCAAGAACGAGAAATCTCGTTATTTAATCGTTATTTTTTTTATTATCGATTTCCATAAATTTTTCATCAATCTAGCCTCACGTTACGAGTGGGGATCTGTCTGAGCTCGAACAGGGAAAATACAGCCCCCTATCGTCTCCGGATGGTATTGCACCCCATTGGATTGGACTGAATGAAATGGATGGAAAAAAAGAGTCCGGATTCCACATTTTACTTGTCAGGCATGTAACCGGAGACGATCCCACTCATTGCCGAGCCACAGAACAGCGTGGAATATGTGCTCCCACAGTAAGCTCCTAAAGATTCATGTTTACTTATTTCTAGTGCTGTCAATCGATAAAAATATTTAATCGCATGATTGTCCATAGTTAACTCGCGATTAATCGCAAATTAATTGCATTTAAAAAAAAATGTATCTACCTTAACACTTTCAGCGCCACGCCTGGTTTTCCGTTTTACCGCTTGAATGCCACCATCGGCGCCAATGTTAACGTTAATATCGCCTAATCTATGTTTTAAATTATGGCTATGTGTCTAATCTGCCCATCGCATTATCAAAGACTATTTTCCAGTCAGTGCTGTGAAGGCAGATTGTTTTTTTATCGCGTCGTTGCCGTTTCAGAGCAGTTAGAAAAGCCCACGTTTTGATATAAAAAAACAGCTCATTCTGGAGCATTCTATGAAAATCGTCTTTTAGTGGAATATTCCACAACGTTGATATTCGTCGGCCTTTTTATGAATCGTTTTCAAATAAACGCTAGATGATCAATATTATACGTGCACGCACGCACATTACGGCCGCGCACTGATAATTGCTCCGTTGATTTCCTCACGGACTTTTACAGTGAAACCGAAAGAAGACATTTCACAAAACAGCTTATAACTTCATCAAACTTACTCTGATTATCCTACCACTGATAACATAGAGTCCTTACCTGACATCAGATGGTATCCAACTGGTATATTCTAGGGCTGTCTTAAATGCTTCGAAGCTTCGAACGTTCGATTCGATGGCACAAGCTTCGAACATTACATTTTTTATTTTTTTTTACTTCAATTGTGTGTGTGTGTGTGTGTGTGTGTGTGTGTGTGTGTGTGTGTGTGTGTGTGTGTGTGTGAACTACCCATCCCAGTTAGGACAGCCGAATCCCGTCCAATCTTTCGCCGTCGACTAAAGACTCACTTCTTCAACCATTATCTGAAATGATTAAAAAAAAAAAAAAAAAAAAATCTAACCGTGACTAACCGTACTGTCATGCACTTGTCCTAATAAACTAACCTACACTGTAACTGAGGGGTACAATTCCCTGACTGTATTGATAAGTATGGTATCATTAAACCACTACCGCTTTATGTACTTTAATTACTGGCCATACAGTACACGATATATGAATATGATGAACACTTCCCACAATGAAATCGGTTCCAGTCAAAGGTATTAATCAAGTATTTAATGGAGCAAAAGGTACATAGGATACTTTACATTATTCTTTGAATGCACTTGTAAGGCAAAGGAGTATGCGTAGGCAAATCAATAACGAATGTCCATTCTCTGGTTACGCAGGAGGTAATTATACAACCTGAATCTTAGGGAATTATATCTATGGTACACTAGTAATATAGCGGGAGATACTGGAAGGGGTTCCCCCTGGTTGTAAGCCAGCAGGGTAGAAGATCTGTCGGTAGTAGAACGTCTGGTCAACGATGACTAGGGAGACTTCAGGTACAGAAGCCGGTGCAGTAGCCTCTTGATCCACAGACGAATACAGCTTGGTTCTCTTGTAGACTGTAGCTCCACAGTGAAGAAAGCTAGTCGACCTCAGACTCTCTGAGGCGCCGACTCGACTTGACTCCTCTCGGGGTAAATCCAACACGTGCAGGCGTCGGCGATTATCCGCTCCATAAATCACAGGACCAAAGCAAATATATTCCAGCCGCAAAGGGCTATGTAGTCGTCGGGTAGATTAATCCAGTGTACATGTCCATACGATTCTCGTCTAGGTCTCCTCGGGTGAAAGCGCCATGCGGTCGGCCCAGCCTGGATAAGAACTCTAGCTAATACGAGGAAGCGTTGGAGAAGCTGGTCACTGTAGAACTTTAACCGCACGATACACTATACACAAATAGACTATTATTTACCTAATAGAAATATGTCGCACTCTGACAATTCAGTTACTAATTCGCACGCGGTCTCAATGCTCTATTCTGGGGCCAAACAGGCCATACTTCACCGCACGTTGTATCGTGGGTGAGGCTTCAACTTATCGGTAACATACTAAGGACGAAGGGTAAGGAGGTAAGGGGCTTCTATATTCACCTGCGCCGTATTTATACGCACGGTGAACAAACTAGTTCCAATCTCATTTCTGTCGCGTATCCCTGGGCAAGGCCGGGCATGTCCAGACGCATCTTGACGGTGACTTTGAACCTGGCTCCGGAGGCCGGTCCCTGGCGCCGGTGGACCGCTGTCCAATAGGACAGTGGTTCCCAAACCTCTCCTCGAGACACCCCAGCGGTTCCATGTATTTGTTAAATTCCACCACCAGCACACCTGATTCAACTAATAAAGGGCTTGTTAAGTTGAATCAGGTGTGCTGGTGGTGGAATTTAACAAATACATGGAACGGCTGGGGTGCTTCGAGGAGAGGATTGGGAAGCACTGCAATAGGAGAATGAACTATTATGGTCTGGGCTAAAGGGATATTCCGTGTATATGTACAAGGAATATACAGGGGATATCAAACGATATACAAATACTATGCAATATATATCAATAAATAAATATATATATTCGGTTTAATCTGATCCTTCGTAACATACACTGTAACACGCAACACTTTGATGAACATTGTTACTCAGCTGATAGAGTTGTACCCTTCTTGCTGTCTTGTCGTACAGAACTTGTAAGTCGCTTTGGATAAAAGCGTCAGCTAAATGACTAAATGTGTGTGTGTGTGTGTGTGTGTGTGTGTGTGTGTGTGTGCGCGCACCTTGTAGAATTCCACACATAAGAAAGAAAGATACTGGGATGAATAAACAAAATAGGAAATAAAATGTAGAAATGCATGCAATACATAAATAAATATGAATCTCCATATATGAAATATAACATTTAGATAAGGTGCTACTGAGATGTTTTGGTGAGTTCTTTGTTTTTTTGTGGAAGTTGTCCTTCTTAAAAATGCATGAACATTCACTGATAATTGGTCTGTAGTGGAGTCTACAAGGTCTACATTGCCGGACCATGTAGAATCCGGACCTTGTAGACTGACATAATTCTGTGCATAGTTTAGTCTACACAGGCCATATTTCAAATAATCAAAATCTTACTTCATTCATCTTAAACATTCTTGATTTGGGGGATTGGTAGTTCCCATGAAATCTGAAGTTGTTCAAACGACAACAGCGATCCACCTTGAATTAAATCACACAGCCGAGTGAAACCTTGTTGGATGCGTCAGTCACGAAAGGGGCTACTTAATTAATTAATCCAACCCACTTTATTTATAGAGCACATTTAAAAACAACAACGTTTACGAAAGTGCTGTACAAGTCCCACAACATAAGATAAAAAAAAAAAATTGTTTCTTTTTTTTCGAAGCCTCGAATTAAAATCGAAGCTCGGCCCCGAAGCTTCGATTGCCAAAAAAAGCTTCGAAGGTCAGCCCTATATTCCAATTCCTGATCACCATTCGAAAAAATCGATACGTGTATGGATCCAACGCGATACAGTAGAACTCCATGATCCGCGGGGATCTGAGGCTCCAGAATGAACTCTAGTAACCCCGGCTGGATCAGTGAACTGGAAAATGTGGAGTACCGGATTTTTTTCCCCATTCATTGAGTCCATTCCAAAATCACTTATGTCATCTGGGAGACGACAGGGGGCGCTTTTTTCCACAGTGATCGCCGGCGCCCCTCGGCTATACTCGGGTAGGCTCGGGTGATGCAATAATTTTTCAGATCGCAAAAAAAAAAAATAATAATAATTCCGAGAAATCTCGTGAGTGGCATGCAACCACCTATAAAAAAACCAGAGAAATCTCGTGAGTGGCACTGAAAGTGTTAAACAGATATTTTTCAAGTTCCAAGTTTGAATACTCTTATCAACATGAGTCAACAAATGCTTGCTTTATGCAGCCATTTAACACAAAAGGATGACCCTCATGCATTGCAAATTTGCATCAAATTCAAAACAGAGTGATGCACAAATTAACTTAAAAGAAAAGAAAATAATAGGGGAAAGAAAACGTTAGGAACTTGTTACATTCAACCACACAAGGGCTGAGTAATCACACACCCCCCCTCTCTCACACACACACTCTCCCAGCTCTTTCTCTCTTGCCCCTTCCTCATCTCTCTCACCCCCCTATCTCTCTCTATATCACACACGCACACTTCAGAAACAAACATAGTATCAATGAGAGCATCAATAATACACCTGAGTGAAGTCTAGCAAAAAATTAAATAAATTATTTTTCCTTAAAAGTTAATCGTGAGTTAAAAAAAATTGTGGCGTTAATAGAATCGGGCGATAACGCGCTAATACCGTGTTAACTTTGACAGCCTTATTTTACTTGCCAAGACCACTGTTTTTAACTTTGACTGTCTTGTTTTGTTTTTATGCTCTGTAAGTCGACCTTCGGTGTTCTGAAAGGCGCCTCCAAATAAAATGTATTATTATTATGTCCTTTGAGAGGCGACACCTGAAAACTGAAGTACTGCTATAACCACACGTTATCTACTCCTTGATTAGCTTAGCTACAAGAAATCCAAAGGGAGATCCATTATAACTTTGTTGTGGGTATTTATTCCTCCATACCGATTGTTACGTGTGGGGTCTGTGTGTGCCTTGATCAGGCGTTCCCAGTGTGATGTGTTATGTCTAGCTGTAGTTCCCTGTCCTGGACTTGTAGTCCTTATCGTTTCCCTCCCAGGTGTAACTCCTGCTCCTCACCTACAAATCCCTCCATGCCCTCGCCCCCCGATACCTGTCTGATCTCCTCCACCAGTACACTCTATCCCGGAACCTACGATCCTCTGATCTAGGTCTCCTCTCCATCCCTCGCACCAGGTTATGGACTTTTGGGGACAGAGCCTTCAGCGTGGCGTCCCCTACCCTCTGGAACTCTCTCCCCCCCGAAATCCGCAACGCCCCAACCCTGGACACCTTCAAATCCGCTCTAAAAACACACCTCTTCACCAAGGCTTTTCCCCATCAGTTAGTTTAGATTAGATTAGGTCCATTATCCCTTACCTTCCCTCATCCCCCCTTTTACCCCCCCCCCCTATTTTCCTTGCCCTATTTTTTGTCCTGATTGTGAAGCGACCTTGGGTTCTATGAAAGGCGCTATATAAATTTGATCTATTATTATTATTATTATTACTACCCATTTGTAATCAACCCAGGTGTGTCTCGTCTTGTCATTCCCTCATGTATAACTGTTCTGTCTTCCCCTGTGTCTGAGGCTGCGGTTAGACACAGGGCCATTTTCGTTTCGCTTTCCAGAGCGCAACGTAGTGGCAGGCGAGTTAGACATTTGTTTTGCGACCTGAGCACTTTCGTTTTGTCAGAACGAGGCGTGGTCAGACCGCAACGGATCGCGTCTCGAATTCAGCACTGAGCATGCGCGGGGAGGTAGTTACCTTGGATGTGCCAATCAGCGTTTCCGTTAGAACATATTCGTGCCGGTCTGAGTGTCCTGCAAGATTTCTATCACCGGACATATTCGAGATATTCCGGTCAGAGTTTTAAACAGCAGTCTATTATAATCACATTTTTATGAGCTAACGAATTCCGTTATAATTGGACATGTGTATTAATTACATCAAGCGAAGAATGAGAAATTGATTTGCAGAATCAAATTACTATCTCTCGCCTCTCAAGTTAGTGCGATACGCTACCAGCATCAAGCTCCCGCTGCAGCAGCTCTGTCACACGCACCCCCAAATGAATCTCGAGTCGACATCGCTTCACCTCGTTGTATCAGACACGTCACACATATCATAATGTTCAACTTCACGTATACAGTCATTAATATATTCCAAATAAAATAAGTCCCTCGATACTCCGTGCTGCTGCTGACTTGAAATAAAATAGACCGATACGCAGTCGGTCCGACACTAAACAGCAGTCTGTTATAATCACATTTTTATGAGCTAACGAATTCCGTTATATTGGACATTTGTATTAATTATATCAAGCGAAGAACTGAGAAAGCAGAGAGACGGCAACATTATCGTGGGTTTGCGTGACGACTCTCTCCACCTCGCAACGACTTATTTGCAAAGAGTATGGCGCTGCAGAGAAGCTGTTCAGCTGTTATTGGCTCTTTTCTGGGAACCGCACAACAGCGCCCCCCACCCAACATTGGCTGAAAATGGCTGAATTGGAGTACTGCTGGAATATTGCATTGTACTGCTGGTACTGCGGCTCTACAGCTTCAGAAAAGTCCGCACACCCAGCACTAAGCTCTCGCCGACAACGTCGTTGTCATTATTAGAAGCAACGAGGAAACAAATGTAATGATCGTTTCGTTCATCGCATAGGCTATTTAATTTTAGCCTATTTTAATACAATTCAAATAATCAAATTGTGCTTAGACTCAGGGAATTATTTTCACCGGACATTAAGACCGGAGAGATAAAATATGTCGGACTTAAACAGATTTTGCCGGTAAAATACCGGTAATTACCGGCTAACGGAAACGCTGGTGCCAATACACTTCCTGCAAAAAAATCAACAAGCCACCATATTTAAATGCCTCCGTGAGCTATTTAGCCAATGTAGCACTTATTTTTCAGCAAAGAAAATGCAATAAAGAAAACGGATACATTCACTGTGTTCTGCCTCATTTGTTGATGAAACAAAACTAACATCAACACAATTTACCACCAAGAGCGGATAGTTTAGTCTCACAAAAAGATCTCCGATGTTGTTAGCTACATGCTAACGTGAAGGGAATATGCCAGTACAACAGTATAGCATTGTGGCTAGCAGCTAACGTTAGCTCACGTTAGCCAGCCAGCACCAAACTGATTATATCAGGAGCCATCAGTAGCTAGATAACATTAGACAACGCCTCATGTATTAAACAAAGGTGAATAGATGACTGGGCCATTTTGTTTAATGCTTGTTAAGATTGAAAGAGGAGCTCTGAGCTAACAGGGTCTGATAGCTAACGTTAGCTCACGTTAGCCAGCTGCTCATGCAATCGTTAATGCTAGCAGAATGAATGGATGTAAACTTTATTTAACATATTGCAGAATGGGTACAATACGGCTCAATACAAACAATTGTTAAGGGAATGCAGACTGTTGTAGCTTGGACTGGGGTCCTTATAACAATAACTTGACAACACATGGTAGCTGCAGCTATTTGGGACAGCTCTGTCGTCACCGGACGTTGGTGAGGGCACGCAGATGTCGGTATCTACTGCGCATGGGCGTTACGCAGATTACATGACACGTTGTCGGCGAGTTTTGGCGAGTATCCAAAACAAAAACACCTTTTCAGCGTTGTCAGTAGGGCAATGCATTTTCCTGCCAAAACGGCATTTCTATTTAACTGGGACAGCAAACGTATTCATTCAGCAACAAAACAAAAACGAAAACACCTAGTCTAAACATGGCCTGATGCTGATCCTGTCTGTGCAGTTCTGTGTTTTTGTTTGTCAATATTTTATATTTCTTTCTGTTCACAAACCATGGTAATTATTAATTAAATATCTTTTGTTGGTTACTTTGGCTACCGTCTCCTTATTATGTTACATTGACCAGACAACGAGCCTTCTTTCAGTCAATGGTAACGTAATACCGATACACAATTACCAGGGTAATGATATCCGTAATGTACTTAACTCATTGACCGCCGGGAATTAGACGGAGCCCGTCATAGCACTGCCACGCTTTAAAAGATAGGAGTGCGTCACCTTGTTTGTAGAGCTATAACTATATTCTATATTATAGCTATGGATACAATACTATGGCCCATTTGACATCACCTATCGTTCAATATGTGAAAAAGAATAACTTTTCCATCCATACGTTCCCGTGTTATACCGTGGTGAATATAAGTATGGATTAGAGCCGTCTGGGGTAATTCCCGAAATGCTGAGTTATAGCCTTATACGTCAATTCTACTATAGACGTTGCTGTTTCTTGCCTGTACACGCTACTATTCCCAAATCACATCTATGTCATAGGTATTATGTTTCATCATGAATGCATGAAAGGGGCGGGGGGGTCGTTTCTGATTTTCATTGTCGGTAACGGCATTCGTATTGAACACAAAACGCTTATCAGTCCGATTGGTATAAAAGCATTAGCACGATCAAGCTAAAATTGACGTCAGATAGTCCTTACCTGTGATCGGGAGTATTCCAAAAATAATATTCCAATTGTCTGATCGCCATCCGGTACATCCAATGTCCATTTGGTCCACGGCATAACCCACCACAACATATGGATCGGGGATATTTGACACGCTTTAATGGAACCGGGAGAACCGCTCCACTCGGCCGACAAGGAAAAGTGAGACCGGAGACATTTGGCCGTTACACAGGCCAAGATACAAGGTTACAAAGGGTGCTCGATACCGCCATCTAGCTGGATGCAGCCGGTATTGATCTCCGACTCATTCCCTATGGTAACACCAAGGTCACTGGATGAATAATGAATACAAATATCGAAAAAAAGGAAAAACCGATCAAATAACGAGTATACTCGTTGTCATTCAAGCGTCGGCTCCCAATAACGAGTAAACTCGTTGTTGGCGGGGAATGAGTTAACCGTAACTGATACTTTGGTACAAATACTTAAAAGTAGAAAAGTAGCTCTCCTTCTCTCGTCTGTTACTCCAGAACTCTGCAAAAAAAACTAAAAACTCTCCAGCATTCTCGTGTGAGACCCCAAAACTCATCCCACTGAACAGCTCTCTTAAAGCCAACACTCTGTCTTGAGAGAGTGAATCAGGGCGGGCAGGGGAGCGCTCATTCTAGCTCTGATTGGGGATGAGAGAGTGAGATGAGGGAGAGAGCAAGTGTGGGAAAGAGAATGAGAGAGATAAATAGAGCGAGTGTGTCCAGTGATGGAGATGGCCTTGCACAAGCAACGTTAGCAGTTTTCTGTTTCAACTCTCATCCCAAATATGTCCCAAAATGTATTTACACCCTCAATCCTATTTTTATCAGCCCCAGGACGATGGGAGGTCCTTAACCTCTTAAGCCTGGAGCCCTATTTTCTGAAAATCCGCCTAAAATACATACCTAACTAAATGGAATATTGCTCCACTTCTACAAGGTCCATTTGCATTTTCTTTGTATCTAGGAACATCTATGGACCTCAGTGAATGTATTCCCAGTGTCGGAAATATTGTGTCTATTACTAGGCTTGCTTAAATTGTGATGAAACAAAGGAGAATATGAATTATGATTTTTCTTTGACCGTGAATAACACCATGCTAAAAATGACCAGACATGGAAAAACTGCCACTGAGCTCGTTCAGTACCTTCTTGAGATCACGTGTACAAGAAATTGAAGGAAATGAATAAAGGGAAGATGATTAAACAGAAAGTTTTGTAGATGCAGTACTGAATTCTCCCATCCGGACTAGTGGTCTGCAAGGGCCTTGAAATGAAGCCTGTGCCCAGCCCGAGCCCGTGAACTTCAGGCCCTGCCCGAAAATAAGCCTGACTGTAAATAATATTTTAAGCCCTAGCCCGTGTGAAAACTCGAAAAAATAATTATTATTATTAAAATAAATTTATTTGTATTTGTTTTAAATATTCGAAACACTTTTATATGAACTTAATAAATAAACAAAAACGAAAATGTTCAATAGGTCTACCTAAATAACAGTGAAAACTAAAGAAGCATTAATATATATAGCCAAATATTAAATAAATTTTTTTTGTTTTAAATATTCTAAACACTGTTTATATATTAACTTGATACTTAAATACACAAAAACGAAAATGTCCAATATGTCTAACTAAATAACACATCACGCTGAAAACTAACAAGCATTCTATAGCCTGTTTCGCAAATGCCGCTATTTCCCAGCACTATAGCGTTAGACTGACACGGTGCCTCGTCACACAATCAGTCCAAAATCACTGCTAGGATGCTACCGAATCCGATGTCGTGAGTATACAGCGCAAAATCGGCGCAAAATCACGGCGCAAAATCGAAAATAAAAAAAAATAAAGTCGGGCTTGGGCAGGGTTGCAGTGCACTAATCCGGACCAATGCAATTTGAAATATTATTATAGAATAGCAGGCCTATAAATTACCTTATTATAGCCAATTCGCACATTTATGGATTGGGCCAAATCTCTTTCAAATGGCCAAGTTCAATTTGGATTTAGTATCAACAGGCGTGCATGAAGAATAGAGTGAAATCTACTGAAACTGATTTCAAATCGGATGGTTGCTAAATGCTCAAAACAGGGGAGACAAACTAACTGTGCTCCAATATGCCAATAATGTTCAGTTTTGTGGTATATAATCCTGAGTAATGAGAGAATAAAAAAAATTCATAACAAGTAATTTGCTTGCAGGGAGCTAGAAGCCTTTGGGAAGTGTAGTTTTTAAAAATGCCAACGCTCATTGAAAGCTCTGGATGTCCTCTTCTCAAAATGACTACATTCAGCGACGGTCGATTTTTCAAAATGGCCGATCCCCGCGATCACAACACATTTTCAAAAACTAAAATCTCACTAATAACACTTTAACCTATTGGTAAACAAACATATTGGTGGATGAATTATGAATGGCAATAGCGAATAAAAGAAATAAGTTTACTCGTTGTTGGCGATATTCGATTGGCGGGCAATAACGAGTTAACTCGTTCTTGGCGCAGAATGTGTTAAGAGGTTAATGTGTGTGTGTGTGTTACAGTAGGCTACTACCCAGTGAAGATAGGATACTTGTTTAATGTGTGTGTGTGTGTTACAGGAGGCTACTACCCAGTGAAGATAGGAGACTTGTTTAATGTGTGTGTGTGTTACAGGAGGCTACTACCCAGTGAAGATAGGATACTTGTTTAATGTGTGTGTGTGTTACAGGAGGCTACTACCCAGTGAAGATAGGATACATACTTGTTTAATGTGTGTGTGTGTTACAGGAGGCTACTACCCAGTGCAGATACAGTAGGATACTTGTTTAATGTGTGTGTGTGTGTTACAGGAGGCTACTACCCAGTGCAGATACAGTAGGATACTTGTTTAATGTGTGTGTGTGTTACAGGAGGCTACTACCCAGTGAAGATACAGTAGGAGACTTGTTTAATGTGTGTGTGTGTGTGTGTGTGTGTGTGTGTGTGTGTTACAGGAGGCTACTACCCAGTGAAGATAGGAGACTTGTTTAATGGTCGTTACCATGTGGTCAGGAAGCTCGGCTGGGGTCACTTTTCTACCGTCTGGATGTGCTGGGACCTACAGTAAGACACACACACACACACACACGTACACATACACGTACACACACACACGCACACGCACACACACATATATATACATATTTTCTGGTGTCCCTTCCCACTTTATCCAATCAGGAGAGAGAGCCCTAGATATCTTTACTTATTTCAAGAAATCTTGCCAGGCCAAATAAAATTAGCTTATTTGACTTTTTCAAGGACACATTTGCTTAAAACGTTTTTATTTCTTATTTTTGTCAGACCATTTTTGCAGTGTGGAGCTCTCTCTCCTGATTGGATAAAGTGGGAAGGGATACCAGAAAATGTTTTTTCTTGTTTACTGCAGAGGGGAGGGACTGGGAGACCCCTGTCTATATCATGGCTGAGTGTAGAGCTATTTAACACTAAACGGACTGTTTTGTCTCAGAGAAACAAAATACATTTCAAGGCACACAGTCACATTATTTGGCGACCCCCTTAAATTGTGTGAATTAAGAAAAACATGTCAATGTCAACATTGTTGTAACACAATTTGTGTGTGTGTGTGTGTGTGTGTGTGTGTGTGTGTGTGTGTGTGTGTGTGTAGGATGAAGCGTTTTGTGGCGTTGAAGGTAGTAAAGAGTGCTCAGCACTACACAGAGACGGCGTTGGATGAGATTAAACTACTGCGATGTGTGAGTGATTAGATTACACTTTATAATAAATGTTTATTAACTACTGAGTGATTAGATTACACTTTATAATAAAGGTTTATTGAGTGATTAGATTTTACTTTATAATAAAGGTTTATTAACTAATGAGTGATTTGATTACACTTTATAATAAAGCTTTATTAACTAATGAGTGATTCGATTACACTTTATAATAAAGGTTTATTAACTAATGAGTGATTCGATTACACTTTATAATAAAGGTTTATTAACTAATCAGTGATTAGATTACACTTTATAATAAAGGTTTATTAAGAGTGATTAGATTACACTTTATAATAAAGGTTTAAAGGTTTATTAACACATTGAGTGCCACGCCCCTTCCGGGAAATTAGGTCTAGATTGCCACCGCTTTAATCAATGGGAGGACGGGGATATTTGCGAACGCTTAAACTATATTTTAAATTATGGCTATGGGTCTAATACACCCGTCGCTTATCAAGGACTTGCTTGCAGTCAACATGTACAAAACGGATTGTTTTTTTATCTGCACATTTCCGTTTTATACCGTTTTGAATAAGAGTATAGTTTTGGAGATTTCTAGTAATTCCAGAGAGACACGATAATAGCCCTTTAGTGGAATACACAAAACACGTTGTCATTTTTCCGCTGATTTATGAATAGTTTTCAAATAAACGCTAGATTATCGATAGTATATGTGTCCTCATGCACGAAGAGAAGCGGGCTCTCAAAGATCACTTCTCCGTACTTTCGTCGGCGCGAACCTCACACGCTCCGATGGCGGAGAAAGGAACATCTTATTAGCCCAAGATTCGTAACATAAAGGCCTTACCTCACATCTGATGTCATGCAAAAAGATAATCCAATTCCTGATCACCATTCCAAATATCGATCGCGTCCATTGATCCAACGTTATAGTCCAAAACACATAATCCACAATGCTCCCAGTCGGGGGAGTCGATGCAATAGTATCCAGCTGCATGCCCGAGAAGTCAAACCTGGACCGGACTTATTTTTTTTATGCACAGTCCCAGCCAATCCAATCCAATGATGTGCAATACCATCCGGGAGACGATAGGCGGCGGTATTTGCCCTTTGCGAGCTCAGACCCATTCCCAATGATAACGTCAGGCTGGATGGATGAAAAATGAATGGATATCGCTAATAAAAGAAATAACGATTAAAACCCAACTATACTCGTGATTGGCACTCAAGCGATGGTGAGTTAACCCGACTATACTCGTGGTTGGCACTGAATGGGTTAAGAGTGATTAGATTACACTTCATAATAAAGGTTTATTAAGAGTGATTAGATTACAATTTATAATAAAGGTTTATAAAGAGATTAGATTGGGGCGGTCAGGTGGCGTAGCGGAGATTGCGTTCGTCACCAATGCCGGAGACACTGGATTCGCCTGTTCGAATCCAGGTGCCGGCGTTGTCACCAACTTGGCTGGCCGTTCACACTAATACAATTGGCAGTATTAGAGGGTGGGAAAGCTGGAGGGGTGGGTCCGGGTCGTTGTAAACAGCGACTCCTACAGTTCGGTCGGGGCGCCTGCTCAGCGCGGATAGGATCTAAGGGGGGTAGTGTGATCCTTCCACACGTTACACCCTCTCAGTGAGAGTCCGCGCTGCCAGGTGAAAAGAAGCGGTTGATTGGCTAGACGTGTGTCGGAGGAAGCACGTGATAGCCTCCACTCTCCCAGACCGACTGTTGGGGGTAAGTGCGCAGCGACCAGGAAGGGGATTGGGAATTGGCATAACGACTAACATTGGGATGGGAGAAAATCGGAGGAAAAAGGAGGGGGAAAAAGATCAATAAAAAAAATAAAAAATAAAGAGATTAGATTACACTTTATAATAAAGTGTAAAATAAATACCGGCCGAATCTTGCTAGGTGGCAGTATCGCCCACCCTTTGAAACCTTATTTCACACTGTGTGTCACATCTAATGTTGTCTGGGCGGAGAATTTAAGTAAATCGCTTCATCCGAGCACTTTGAAATGCGTTCAGCACACTTGAGGCATATCTTGTGCCACTTCATGTCAGGGACCCGATGGACATCAATACTGGAAATTGCGATCAGATAATTGGAATATTCTTTTTGGAATAACCCCGATCAAAGCTAAGGACTATCTGGCGTCAATTCCACCTTGATCCTACAATGATTTCATATCGATCCAGCCGATCAACGTATGTAGTATTCAAAACTAATGCCGTTGCTGGCGATCAGAGCATCAAAAAACGCCCCCCCCCCCCCCCCCCCCCCCCCCTGATGCATTCATGATGAAACATAATACCTATTATATACCTTTGATTTGGAAACAGTACTGTGTCTAGGCGAGCAACGTGAACGCCTTTAGCAAAATTCACATATCGCTCAATAACGCAGCTTCCAGGAATTAGCCAGGATCACTCTGAAACTATACAATATTCAACAGGGGATAACACGCGAACGTATACATGAGAAAAAAATAGATTAACAATTTTTTTTACATGTTGGACGAGAGATAGTGACTGTCAAATTAGTATAGTATTGTCTCCATAGCTATAATATAGAATATAGATATAGCCCTACAAACATTGTGACCCACAGTGAAAATCCCTATCTTTAAAGGAAAACTCCAACATTTTGGGAAATTAGCTTATTTAACATCTTCCCTGGAGTTAGACAAGAAGATACATACCTTTTTTGTCTCTGTGCGTGCATTTAGCTTTGGGAACAGTCGCTCTGTTAGCGTAGCTTAGCTTCATCACTGGAAGTGGGGGAGGACAGGAGCCTGACGTTCCCTACAGGGTCTTACAGTCACCAAATACACTCCAAATACAACTCCAAAACGTTCCTGTAAACATGTTGTGACCTGTGTATTCACCATGTGAAGAAATACAAAATAATTGAATTAGACAATTACGTTTTATAAGCAAATATACTCTGAAATTTCTTTTGCCTAACCACTCGAGTCTCTGGGCGCAGTCAGTGGTTTCAACGTGAAGCCGTGTTTGTTGATATTCTCATTCCTTCAAAGGATCCGAACCGATTGAAGTTTATGGATACCATGACTTAAAATCCTCTTACCTTGACGATTAAAAGCCTCCCCAATTTAGAAAACAGTAATTCAATGGCTGGTATTGATAATATAATACTAACTACTGCACGCTCTGAGCTAACCGGAGCTAACACAGAACAGGATGGTAAAGCAAATATAATGACTTCCTTTCTGGGTTTTTCAAAATAAAAGTGCGACGTTTATAGCGGCGGAAAATGTTTATTTTGTACATTATCTAACGTTAACATGAACCTAAACTAACGTTACAGTAGTTAGTATTATATTATCAATACCAGCCATTGGATTACTGTTTTCTAAATTGGGGAGGCTTTTAATCGTCAAGGTAAGAGGATTTTAAGTCATGGTATCTATAAACTTCAATCGGTTCGGATCCTTTGAAGGAATGAGAATATCAACAAACACGGCTTCACGTTGAAACCACTGACTGCGCCCAGAGACTCGAGTGGTTAGGCAAAAAGAAATTCAGAGTATATTTGCTTATAAAACGTAATTGTCTAATTCAATAATTTTTTATTTCTCCACGTGGTGAATACACAGGTCACAACATGTTTACAGGAACGTTTTGGAGTTGTATTTGGAGTGTATTTGGTGACTGTAAGACCCTGTAGGGAACGTCAGGCTCCTGTCCTCCCCCACTTCCAGTGATGAAGCTAAGCTACGCTAACTGAGCGACTGTTCCCAAAGCTAAATGCACGCACAGAGACAAAAAGGGTATGTATCTTCTTGTCTAACTCCAGGGAAGATGTTAAATAAGCTAATTTCCCAAAATGTTGGAGTTTTCCTTTAAAGCGTGGCCCATTGACTACAAGGATGGATAAAACGGCTGGCGCTGAAAGTGTTGAGAGTGATTAGATTACACTTTATAATAAAGGTTTATTAAGAGTGATTCGATTACACTTTATAATAAAGTTGTATTAACTAATGAGTGATTTAGATTACACTTTATAATAAAGGTGTATTAACTAATGAGTGATTAGATTACACTTTATAATAAAGGTTTATTAACTAATGAGTGATTAGATTACACTTTATTATAATGGTTTATTAACTAATGAGTGATTAGATTACACTTTATAATAAAGGTTTATTAACTAATGAGTGATTAGATTACACTTTATAATAAAGGTTTATTAACTGAGTGATTAGATTACAATTTATAATAACTGTTTATTAAATAATGTCTGCATGTGTGTGTGTGTGTCTCTCTTCTTCAGGTGAGAGACAGTGACCCCTCAGATCCTAAAAGAGAGACCATCGTTCAGCTGATAGATGACTTTAAGATCTCAGGAGTCAATGGAATCCGTATCCCAAACACACTCTCTCTCTGTCATGTAAACTGGTTTAAAAAAAATAAAATAAAAAATTATATAGTTTAGACATTCAAACATTGGTTAAATGTTGGCTCTCTTGTACTAATCTGCAACAACAACAACAACAACAACAACAACAACAACAACACACCTCTGCTGGTTATTCTCAATTATTCTGTTTCCCTTTGATCAAGACATCTCAGTTGCTACTGTTGCACAATCACAACACATAAAGCACCAATTAGACCTCCACTACATTGTTCTGAAAACGATATACAATATATCCTATATCTGAACTACATGCTCACTAGCTACTGGTGCAGCAGTGTAAACGTTAGCTCCTGGTGCATCAGTGTCAGCGTTAGGTGCAGCAGTGTCAACATTAGCTCCTGGTGCAGCAGTGTCAACATTAGCTCCTGGTGCAGCAGTGTCAACATTAGCTCCTGGTGCAGCAGTGTAAACGTTAGCTCCTGGTGCAGAAGTGTCAGCGTTAGCTCCTGGTGCATCAGTGTTAACGTTAGCTCCTGGTGCAGCAGTGTCAACGTTAGCTCCTGGTGCAGCAGTGTAAACGTTAGCTCCTGGTGCAGCAGTGTAAACGTTAGCTCCTGGTGCAGCAGTGTCAGCGTTAGCTCCTGGTGCAGCAGTGTCAGCGTTAGCTCCTGGTGCAGCAGTGTAAACGTTAGCTCCTGGTGCAGCAGTGTAAACGTTAGCTCCTGGTGCAGCAGTGTAAACGTTAGCTCCTGGTGCAGAAGTGTCAGCGTTAGCTCCTGGTGCAGCAGTGTAAACGTTAGCTCCTGGTGCAGCAGTGTAAACGTTAGCTCCTGGTGCAGCAGTGTCAGCGTTAGCTCCTGGTGCAGCAGTGTCAGCGTTAGCTCCTGGTGCAGCAGTGTCAGCGTTAGCTCCTGGTGCAGCATTGTAAACGTTAGCTCCTAGTGCAGCAGTGTCGGCGTTAGCTCCTGGTGCAGCAGTGTAAACGTTAGCTCCTGGTGCAGCAGTGTAAACGTTAGCTCCTGGTGCAGCAGTGTAAACGTTAGCTCCTGGTGCAGCAGTGTAAACGTTAGCTCCTGGTGCAGCAGTGTAAACGTTAGCTCCTGGTGCAGCAGTGTAAACGTTAGCTCCTGGTGCAGCAGTGTCAACGTTACCTCCCGGTGCAGCAGTGTTAACGTTAGCTCCTGGTGCAGCAGTGTAAACGTTAGCTCCTGGTGCAGCAGTGTCAGCGTTGGCTCCTGGTGCAGCAGTGTCAGCGTTAGCTCCTGGTGCAGCAGTGTAAACGTTAGCTCCTGGTGCAGCAGTGTCAGCGTTAGCTCCTGGTGCAGCAGTGTAAACGTTAGCTCCTGGTGCAGCAGTGTAAACGTTAGCTCCTGGTGCAGCAGTGTAAACGTAAGCTCCTGGTGCAGCAGTGTCAGCGTTAGCTCCTGGTGCAGCAGTGTCAGCGTTAGCTCCTGGTGCAGCAGTGTAAACGTTAGCTCCTGGTGCAGCAGTGTCAGCGTTAGCTCCTGGTGCAGCAGTGTAAACGTTAGCTCCTGGTGCAGCAGTGTCGGCGTTAGCTCCTGGTGCAGCAGTGTCGGCGTTAGCTCCTGGTGCAGCAGTGTCAACGTTAGCTCCTGGTGCAGCAGTGTAAACGTTAGCTCCTGGTGCAGAAATGTCAGCGTTAGCTCCTGGTGCAGCAGTGTAAACGTTAGCTCCTGGTGCAGCAGTGTCGGCGTTAGCTCCTAGTGCAGCAGTGTCGGCGTTAGCTCCTAGTGCAGCAGTGTCGGCGTTAGCTCCTAGTGCAGCAGTGTCGGCGTTAGCTCCTAGTGCAGCAGTGTCGGCGTTAGCTCCTAGTGCAGCAGTGTCGGCGTTGGCTCCTGGTGCAGCAGTGTCGGCGTTAGCTCCTAGTGCAGCAGTGTCAGCGTTAGCTCCAGGTGTCTCTACTATGTCTTTGTTGTTGTTCTGTTTCAGCTTTTTAGAAGTGAATCCATAGTTGGCAAGTAATCAACCGTGTTTTCAACGGCAATATAATGGGAAACTGCATTGCAATGCATTCCACAATGGATATTTTGTGGTGGATATCTTCTTTTGGCAAGAAAAGACTGTAGTTGTATTTCCCTAACTTGTCCAACCAGATGTATGTATGGTTCTGGAGGTGCTGGGCCACCAGCTGCTCAAATGGATCATTAAGTCCAATTACATGGGGCTCCCCCTGGTGTGTGTCAAGAGTATTACCAAACAGGTAAGACCACACACACACACACACACACACACACACACTAGACCTGACTAGACTAGATACTGTAGCTGCAGCTGTTCATCAGACCCATTGTGTTTGTTGATAAACTATTGATAATAGTTAACCACCCAACACAAGTTAACACCCCAAGAGTAGGTACAAGAAAACAGGGACAACAAAGAGAGAGAACAAAGAGTAGCAGTAGTGAAGGAAAGAGAGACTATGTTATTAACTTTATTATCTTGTTTCTTGTTGTTTTCCAATAATAGATCCATGAGCCTAGTTTATATTCTGACCTGTAGCCGAGTTTATACCCTGACTTTATGAGGTTTATGTTAGTTTATATTGAGATATGTAGCCTACTAGGTTAGTGTATATTTAGACCTGTAGTCTACTAGGTTAGTTTATATTGAGACTTGTAGTCTACTAGGTTAGTGTATATTGAGACATGTAGTATACTAGGTTATTCCTGAATTTCCCCAAGGGGATCAATAAAGGAATATCTTATTATATTGGTATATGTAGTCTACTAGGTTAGTTTATATTGAGACATGTAGTCTTCTATGTTGTTAGTTTATATTGAGACCTGTAGTCATCTATGTTAGTTTATATTGAGACCTGTAGTCTACTAGGTTAGTTTATATTGAGACCTGTATTCTTCTATGTTAGTTTATATTGAGACCTGTAATCTACTGGGTTAGTTCATAATGAGACCTGTAGCGTACTGGATTTGTTTATATTGATGTATCTACACATCAACACAATGGAGTTGTATTTATCATAATCACAGTGTAGCTGTATTTATCATCTTCAACATAGGGCATGGATGGCAAATATAATGTGTGATATACACACTCTTCTGTGGCAATAGTTTATCATGACTTAACCATGTGTGTGTGTGTGTGTGTGTGTGTGTGTGTGTGTGTGTGTGTAGGTTCTACAGGGTTTGGACTATCTCCATACAAAGTGTAAGATAATTCATACAGACATAAAGCCAGAGAACATCCTGCTAGATGTTGATGAGGTTTACATCAGAAGATTGGCAGCTGAGGCAACTATTTGGCAGCAAACTGGAGCCCCACCCCCCTCCGGGTCATCAGGTGAGAAGCAGCCATGCCATTGGCCAGATATAAGTGATTCACAGAAAGATGGTTCTGTAGAGGTGATATATCAGTTGAGATGGTACTTCTTCCCTAACAAACCTACTATACCATGTGACGGACCATGTGTCCTACTATAACATGTGACAGACCATGTGACCTACTATACCATGTGACAAACCATGTGACCTACTATATTATGTGACAAACCATGTGTCCTACTATACCATGTTTCAGACCATGTGACCTACTATAACATGTGACACACCATGTGACCTACCATGTGACTAGGGTTGTCCTCATCCAAATACGTTTTTAGCCGACTAATACCCATAGGACTTTGTCGACTAATCAATTAGTCTATCAACAAATCAGTAAAATTTTAGTTTTCCATGTGCAATGATGCAGAAGGACATATTTAAATAAAAAAAATTACCAGAAATGTGCTCATCTTGTTTTAGGAAATAACTCATTTAGCCTAGTCAAATGCATAAAAAGCCACTAATCAACTAACACAGTTGTGACCAAATCGATTAAACTACTAACAGAGAGGCTGCAGCTCTGTTTACTAGTAACTAATTAAACTACTAACAGAGAGGGCTGCAGCTCTATGTTTACTAGTAACTAATTAAACTACTAACAGAGACGGTGCAGCTCTGTTTACTAGTAACTAATTAAACTACTAAGAGAGGGTTGCAGCTCTGTTTACTAGTAACTAATTAAACTACTAACAGAGAGGGTGCAGCTCTATTTACTAGTAACTATTAAACTACTAACAGAGGGCTGCAGCTCCGTTTACTAGTAACTAATTAAACTACTAACAGAGAGGGCTGCAGCTCTGTTTACTAGTAACTAATTAAACTACTAACAGACTGAGAGGGCTGGAGCTCTGTTTACTATTAACTAATTAAACTACTAACAGAGAGGGTTGCAGCTCTATGTTTACTAGTAACTAATTAAACGGACTGAAAGTACTGGAGCTGAAAACGGCGCTTCTTAAACCCTCACTGACTGACATTTCATATGATTTAGTCCCAGATTTTTCTAGATACGTTTAGTAGAGAATCGTTGTCTGTTGTCTGAACCTTGGGGTAGAGGGGGAGGGGCTTAGAAAGGGAGGGGTGTTGAGAACACTGGACCATCTATGTGGCTCCATTGGAGATCAAGTGTCTTGTTTTTTTCATGTGTCAGGGCTGCACCATTATGACAAATATAATAATTGTGATTATTTTGCTTGATATTGTGATCACGAATAATTGAATGAATCATTACAAGCCTGCCAACATAAAAAAATTTGAGGAAGATTTTCCAACATGCAGGCGTGTTTGACACACGTGCACACACACACATACACACAAACGCACACACACACACACACACACACACACACACACACACACTTCCTACTAGACCTGTTCATTATAGTGAACTGGGCTACATGGAGGACTCATTCTTCTTCATCATAGCAGCTAAGCTGAACATCGTTTAGGCCCAACTGTGGTTCTGTTTCATATGCGGTAAAGAAAAATGCAATTGTCTGGTGTATATTTGAATACAAACGTGTGAATGTGTGCTGTGGCTCACAGCAAAGACATGGCTTGTTAGTTGTCTTTTATAACTCATTATTATTATCATTATTATTATCATTATAACTATCATTGTTGTTATCATTATAACTATCATTGTTATCATTATAACTAATTATTATCATTATAACTATCATTATCATTATTATCATAACTCATTATTTTTATTATAATTTATAACGGATTAAGAAACGGCTTGTTTCCAAACTAGAAAATGTGCTCAGTAGAAAACAAATCTTCGCAAGCGACCTGGCCTAGCGGCCCTCACCTAAACCAGCTGGATATGCAGAATTGTTTTGATGTTGACGTCCATCATTGCTTAGCTACTGAACTTGGCACTGTTGCCTGAACTGGTAGTAATAGGCCTCCGTGGTGCTGAGCATCTTGTGAACTGTTTTCATCTTAAGTAGAGCTCTTTTAAAGTCTTCTTTAACTTTGTTTTGATGCTACCGACGTGAACAAGAGGCAGTGCTCACAGTTAGGAGTGCTTGATTTCATAATAGAGGAGCAGGCAGTCAAAATGGAATCAATATTCATCAATATTGCAGACAATCATGTTTAATGTGGTGGAGGCCAAAATCATGAACACGATTCATATAGGATTAATTGTGCAGCCCTGGGGCATGTGTATAAAGATCTACTGTCTTGTCTGCCTGCCTGTCTTACTGACTGTCGCTTTCTCAACTGTTTTCTTCTCTTGTCTCTGAACACTGGTTTCTAACTCTGCTCTGGTTTCGTCTGTCTGTCTGTCTGTCTGTCTGTCTGTTTGTTTGTCTGTCTTTCTCCTTCTATCCCATCTTCTCTCGTTTCCATCTCCTGTTTTACTTGCTTCTCCCTCCATCTCAACCCCCCATTTCTCTCTATCTCTCCCTCCACCCCCCCTCTCTTCTTCCATTACTCCTCCCTCTATCTCACCCATCTATCTCTCTCTCTCTCTCTCTTCCCCCCTCCCTCTCTCTCTCCCCCTCCCTCCCCCATATGTGATCTCCCCTCCCTCTCTGTGTTGTGTCACCAGTCAGCACGGCCCCCAGGGAACTGGAGGTAAGTCTCACTGACTGGGTGACTGGGTGGGACATTGCTGGTTCCCATATCACAGCTGGGCAAATTAACGTGAAATGAACTTCAGATCTCCTGGGTGATGTTAATACAATTTTACTCAGAAGCATTGAAATGGTTCAACTGAGAGACTCTGTTTACTGGCTGCTGCCATGATTAATCAAATGTGACTTGGAGTGAAAATAACACATTTTACATTCTAATCAAGATGTCAGTCAGAGGTTGGACCATTTCAACAACTTCAGGGTATAAGTATTCGACGAATAAGTGGCCCAGACGTTATGTTTAGGCAATATAAAATGCTTTGAAGTAAATAAAACTAAATTTCCTTACTGTATTATCACCTGGGAGATCTAAAGTTCATTTTCAGTCTATGTTCATTTACCAGGCTGTAATATGAAGCTAGCAAAGCATAGCAGTACATATACAGCAGGGAACCAGCAAGGTGGGACACTACCTGAGAAACACATTTACAATTATATTTACCGTACTTTTCGCACTATAAGCTGCACCTGACTATAAGCCGCAGCAGCTAAATTGAATGATGTGTACATATATAAGCCGCACTGGACTATAAGCAGCATGTGTTTTAATGTTTAATTACCATATGTAAGGAGTGGAGCCTGCGGCTTAATTTGACTCAACACGGGGAAACCTCACCCGGCCCGGACACGGAAAGGATTGACCGATTGATTGCTCTTTCTCGATTCTGTTGGTGGTGGTGCATGGCCGTTCTTATATTGAGCTTTAAGTTCCCACCTCTACAGAGAATGACTCCCATTGGGACACAATACTGTCGGACAAATAACATTAACTCATTTACAAGTTGTATTAAGTTTAGCAAATAAGGGAACCGATAAATAACATTTCAATGCAGTAAAAAAAGCAATATTTCGATTTTCGGGTTTTGTCCACATATAAGCCGCACCGTTATATAAGCCGCAGGGTCGAAAAATGGGGGAAAAAGCCGCGGCTTATAGTCCGAAAAGTACAGGGTATTCATTATCATTTATATTTAATATTTACATTTAGTCATTTATATTTACATTTAGATTTAGTCATTATTATTTACATTTGTTTAGTTATTATCATGTATATTTAATATTTACATTTAATTTATGTTTACATTTAGTCATTTATATTTACATTTAATATTTTCATTTACATTTAGTCATTTATATTTACATTTACATAAATGTTGACATTGTGGATTCTTTGTTTTCTACATCAGTACCACGCATGCATGCATGCACACACACACACGCACACACAGACACACACACGTTTCCTCAACAATTGAATGAGAATTTGAGTCCAACACAAAATGATTGGCTGCTGTAGACATAGATACAAGTAGGGCTATCAGCTGTAGACATGGATATAAGTAGGGCTACCAGCTGTAGGGCTACCAGCTGTAGACATAGATACAAGTAGGGCTACCAGCTGTAGACATAGATACAAGTACGGCTATCAGCTGTAGACATAGATATCAGTAGGGCTACCAGCTGTAGACATGGATATCAGTAGAGCTACCAGCTGTAGACATGGATATCAGTAGAGCTACCAGCTGTAGACATGGATATCAGTAGGGCTACCAGCTGTAGACATAGATACAAGTAGGGCTACCAGCTGTAGACATAGATAAAAGTAGGGCTACCAGCTGTAGACATGGATACAAGTACGGCTAGCATTGAGTATTGGCAACATAGTTCAAAGTGTGTATAGTATGAGTAACAGAGCCTAGGATATAGGCAATGGAGTTCAGAGTAACATATAGTGTACATATATAGTAATGTTGAATGGCTAGCGTATAGCGTCAGCTAGATAATTATAATAATCAGTCAGTTTGGGTCTAGGTAGTAGGCTTAGTCGACCAACCCTTTGTTAATGGATTAGTCTTTTCTTAGTCGACCAACACTTTGTTAATGGATTAGTCTTTTCTTAGTCGACCAACACTTTGATAATGGATTAGTACAGGGGTTCTCAAACTTTTTTATACCATGCCCCCATTTTATTTAGAATTTTTTTTGGCGACCCCACACTTAACACTTTTTGTGCCAGACCCGAGATATCTCGGGTTAACTCGCCATGCGTTTGGACGCCAGACCCGAGATATCTCGGGTTTTGGTTGTTTTTTCTTTTATTCTATATTTTTATTCATTATTCATCCACGGAGCTTTTCAGGAATTATCCCGTATCACTCCTAAACTATACAATATTCACCACAGGATAACGCGCGTACGTATACATGAACATTTTCTTTTTTGCATGTTCGACGGAAGAAAGTCACTGTCAAATGACCATAGCTATAATATAGAATATAGATATAGCTCTCCAAACATAGTGACGCACAGTGAAAGTATGCTATGGAAATAGTATGCCCAATGTGTTATGTATTGCGTAATTTCAACGTGGAATTAAGGAATATCAAAATAAAAGCACACGTTTTTGAACTTGATCATGCATATTTATTAGAAAATTGTATTACAGCACTATATCAATATACATTTATAAAACGAGGCATATTTAGCCAAAATATGTTGCCAAAAAGAAAATTACTTGCCAATGCACTGTCACCTACCCGCGACCCCACTTTGGGTCACGACCTGTAGTTTGAGGACCGCTGGATTAGCATTAACTATTATGGTAAACTCTAGATTTAAAGATGGCCTTCTGCATCATTTCATGCATTAGTCTGTACTGTATTATGACTATTAGTCTGTACTGTTATGACTATTAGTCTACTGTTATGACTATTAGTCTGTACTGTTATGACTATTAGTCTGTAGTGTATTATGACTATTAGTCTGTATTGTATTATGACTATTAGTCTGTACTGTATTATGACTATTATTAGCTGAGGACAACTATGTGTAGTGGTGTGTTTGTCAACGAGCTCCCAGTAGGCATGCCAGCCACATGTGAGGCCAGCACTGCCCAGCAGGGCAGCTGTCTGGCGGGGGGGGGGGGGGGGGTGTAAAAATACACCTCTCCTTTTAGGGGACATTAGTTCAGCTTAGAATGTAACCATGTATACTGCTATGTATCACTACAGTATATAGTACATATATATATATACTAAGATGTTAAATATATTACTGTTCTACGTATGTATTTCAAACCTTTATTTAATCTCGAAGATACATTGAGCTTTCCTTAATTTCCCATGCTAAATGAGTACAGGCATATTAAAACAGTTAATTAGACACTGAATATATACCGGTAGTTTAGATAATTAGACATTGAATAAATAGTTTAGATAATTAGACATTTAATAAATAGTTTAGATAATTAGACATTGAATAAATTGTTTATATAATTAGACATTGAATAGTTTAGATCATTTGACATAGAATAAATAGTTTAGATTAGACATTGAATAAATAGTTTAGATGGATAGTAAGGGGACGCAACACAAGGCCACAGACACGTTAGGTGAGGGTGCAGTGACACAACCACAGAAGGATTTACAAAATAATAGTATTTATTTCACAACCAAAAAAAACAGCAACACAGATCAAGGAGGACTTCCTAGTGGCACCAAATAAAATACACAAAAAGGAAATGAAATCCGGGCGGCTAAGTGGCGCAGTGGGCAAGGCGCTCGCCACTAACGCAGGAGATGCTGGGTTCGAGCCCAGCTCTCGGCGTTGCTTCCGGCTTGGCTGGTCGTTCATACTAATACAATTGGCAGTATTAGGGGGTGGGACAGCCGGTGGGTGGGGATCGGACGTTGTGGACAGCGACTACTACATGTCGGTTGGTGCGCCTGTACAGCAGAATCAGGAAGTATTGGGGGCAGCGTGAGCCTCCCACGAGTTACTCCTCGCCACTGAGAGATCTCGCTGTACAGGTGAAAAGATGTGATGGCTGCCTCCTCGTGTACCGGAGGGGACACGTGATGCAAGGCTTCGTCCACATTGCAGCCGACCAGTGGGGGGCATGGTCTAGCAACGTTCGAGACAGGGGAGGGAAGAATTGGATAATACGAAATTGGGATGGGAGAAGAATAGAAAATGGGGAGAAAAAGTAGAAAAAAAAAGGAAATGAAATCCCACCCTCCCCTTTACAGGCGCTGAACGCCCAAAAGTACAGGTGGTGGTGCTCACTCTAAAGCTGGTGTCTTTAACATCAGGTCACCTACCTGATGCAAAATGTAGACCCAGGGTATCTTCCTGTCCTCAATGTCCCTGTGTGCGAAACAAAAGATTAATACACAAGAAAGAATCACCATAGGCTGGGTGACACCCGTTTGGAACGCATGGCCGCTCAGAACACCTGCCCGTTTGGAACGCATGGCCGCTCAGAACACCTGCCCGTTTGGAACGCATGGCCGCTCAGAACACCTGCCCGTTTGGAACGCATGGCCGCTCAGAACGCATGGCCGCTCAGAACACCTGCCCGTTTGGAACGCATGGCCGCTCAGAACACCTGCCCGTTTGGAACGCATGGCCGCTCAGAACACCTGCCCGTTTGGAACGCATGGCCGCTCAGAACGCATGGCCGCTCAGAACACCTGCCCGTTTGGAACGCATGGCCGCTCAGAACGCATGGCTGCTCAGAACTCCTGCCCATTTGGAACAGGCCGATTGCTTGGCCCCCGGAAGTACTGCTTGCAGCGTTGTGGAGACCCGCGGGTTGGCTTCACACTTGCCATTGTTGTATTCTCCAGATATGCCTAAAGTTCATTGTTATATTCTCCAGATATGCCTAAAGTTCATTGTTTCATTCTCCAGATATGCCTAAATGTATTTAAGTTATAGTCCTCAATACACCTGCAGAGCATGAAGCCAATCGGATGAATGGTTCTCATGATATGTGAAGGACAGGATAGACAGACAGACAAACAAACAGACATGCAGACAGACAGATTCCGTCTTCTATAGTTGTATATATACTAAAGTGGAGGACCTCAAAATGAATGGATGTGAATCAAGAGTGACATCTGGGAGAAATGGTGGTGTTGACAGCAGACAACAGGGACAGCAGTGGCACTAGCTTACTAGTAGATGCACTGTCATAGACGTAAGACTGCTGAAATATCCCTTTTAAGTATATTGCTATACTATATATATACTTAGATAGTTAAGTATTTTACTTTATTTTACCCATTATCTTTTCCTGCCTGTACTCTCCCATGCTGCTATGACACCTGCATTTCCCAAAGGGATTAATACAGGAACTTGACTGGTGGAAATAGTTATGTATATTACTATACATCCCCGTCTGTAAGAGAGACCATGGTAGATTATATTTAAAGACTGTTGGCTACATGTGGAGGCCTATGTTACCAGCAACATTGCTGATGGTGTCGTATTTCTGTGTGTATGTTTGGGTGTCTGTGGATAGAGAGACTGAGAGGAATTGAATTTGATGGCAGCTCATGGTCACAGCCTCTATTTAAAGAAGCTTCCACATACTGTATACAGTGTTGCTCAAAAATATGTGAACCCCTTTGGAACAGTCAGTTTTTAAAATATTTCACATATGAATCTTTATTATATCCATTTTCTGATGAAGCATGTCATGATTGAAGGAAAACACAAATCGTTTTATTAGGATTATATATTTAATTATATATTTAATCATGAAATATTCTTGTGCATATAAGTATGTGAACCCTTGGGATCCAGCAGCTGCTAGCACCTATGGCTTCGACTAAACCTTTCCCAGACCTTTCCTAGAGTTGAATACTAGTCTCTTGCATGTACTTTGATGGATTTTGGTTAGTTTTCATCATTGAACTACCTCAATTCACTGACATTTTAGGGATTTATCGCATGAAGAACTCACTACAACTTCTACAGTATTTCAAAGTGTCCCAAAGGTCAGAGTGTCATCTTTGACCATCCACAATGCTACATGTCTTCTCATTTAACCACTATTATGTCTATCTGCTTGAATATTTAGGATCGTTGCTAGACTGATATAGATATGTTCGACTCTGGTATAGAGATGTTGGACTCATACCATCTACTCTAGCATTAGCATGCTATTGCTAATAACTATAACTGGAGAGTTGTGTGTGTGTGAGAGAGAGCATTAGCATGGTTTAGGGTTAGGAAACGGGTAGTGAGTGACTGATGAAGATGCACCATCTAGCATTATCATGACAAGAATCTACACAAACATCATAGTACATAAGGTTGTAGTAATAATATCTACACAAACAATATATTAACAATATCTACACAATCATAGTGACAATATCTACACAAACATAGTCATATCTACACAAACATAGTCATATTTACACAAACAGTCATTTCTACACAAACATAGTAATATCTACACAAACATAATTAATTCCAAGTTAAATATAAGTTAAGTTTTCCTCAGAATTCCACCACTAGGACCAACTTTTAGGGTTAAGGGTTTATTTTAGGGTTATAATAAGGGTAGGGTTATAAGGGCTCAGGGAAGGTGTGTGGCGTTGAGCTTTGACTCCAGTCAACTACTGTGTTAGTGTTGCTTTGTTGGAGCTGATGACTGATTCACCTGCTGACTGTTCTGTTCTCCTCTGTGTGCATGTGCATTATGTGTAGTCAGGTAAAGTGTCGAAGAACAAGAAGAAAAAGATCAAGAGGAAAGCGAAGCGACAGACGAGACTCCTGGAGGAGAGGCTGGTAGACATACAGGTACATTTAATGTTATATTATCATCTAATACGTAATAAATATGAGGACCATGTAGACTCAACCACTAAATAACTATTCCTATTAGTTCTTATTCCAACAATATTTGCTTTGAGCTTCTCTGAAGATCTCACTGTCTAGGTTGTATCCAATATTAATGATTGTTGTTTGTAATAGGGGTTGGGTATTGATATTAGTAATGATGGTTGTTTGTAATTGGGTTTGGGTGTTGCTATAGTCTTTCCCTGAATGGTGCCAAACTCAATACTATTCTTAGTTAACCCTCTAAAAGCCTGCATAGACAAAGGTTCGCCTGGACATAGTGTTATATTTTTGCCAATTCTGAGCTTATTATTTGAGTCAGTATCAATAATAATAATACATCTATCTTATATAGCGCTTTTCCAGGTGCTCAAAGACGCTTTACATGGGCAGGAGAGACAAACTATGGCAAAACAAAAAAACGGAACAAAAACAGAACAAAAATAATACATGACAAAATAAAATAAAACCGACAGAATTAGAGGTCAAAACAAAAGCAAGATTGAAAAGGTGAGTTTTGAGGGCTGATTTAAAAGATGTCGGGGTGTTTCCATCACGGATATGGCTGGGGAGGGCATTCCAGAGGGAGGGGGCAGCAAAGGCCCTGTCGCCCCAGGTCCGGAGCTTGGTCGTGGGAGGTGTTAGGAGGTTGGCATCTGCAGACCTAAGGCGACGGGGTGGGCGTGTGACGGTGGAGGAGGTCGGACAGGTAGGGAGGGGCAAGGTTGTTGAGGGCTTTAGATGTGATGAGAAGTATTTTAAATTGTATCCTGTATTTGATCGGAAGCCAATGGAGGTCGTGGATGACAGGGGTGATGTGATCAGAGCGACGGGTGGAGGTGAGCATGCAGGCAGCAGAGTTTGACATATTGGAGTTTATTGAGAATAGTGTTTGGTGAGCCGTAGAGGATGCTGCAGTAATCTAGTCTTGATGATATGAATGCATGAACCAGTGTTTCAGCAGCGGAGAGTGATAGGGAGGGGCGGAGACGAGCAATGTTCCGGGGGTGATAGAAGGCCGATTTGGTTATGTGGTTCACATGGGGGAGGAAAGAAAGGGTGGAGTCCAGGATGATGCCAAGGTTACGGACGTGAGTGGAGGGGGTGACAATGGAACCATCAATATTTAGGGTGAAATCCTGGGTGTGGCTGGTGAGGGATTTTGGACCGATAATGATGATTTCTGATTTATTGCAGTTTAATTTGAGCGTTATTTTGCATCCATGTTTTGATGTCTGTGAGGCAGGTGGTGAGGGTGGAGAGAGTGGCTGGAGTGATAGTCTTGGTGGAGAGGTAGAGCTGAGTGTCGTCTGCATAACAGTGAAAACGGAGGCCATGTTGGCGGAGAATCAGACCAAGTGGAAGGATGTAGAGGATGAAGAGCAGGGGACTAAGTACTGAGCCTTGGGGGACACCATGAGTGATGGGGGCAGTGGGGGATTTGCAGTTGTTGATAGTATCAAGTGTTATACCTTTTATGATTCAGGGGAACATACACTTTATTTCTGGTGCAGTGTAATGTCACCATCATACATTACATTTGTGCGAGTAATATATACAATATTTGACCTTGTTTTTTGTTAAATTCCTGCATAGTTTACCATGGAATCATAGTTTTTTTCAAATACAAATGCAAATACACCATTTCCTCAGTGAGTGACAGCCATTTATTTGGATATTGTTCTGGGTGTTTTTTAGCAGACAATGTGAAAATACATACATTTAGGTGTTGCTTTCATATTTGGACCAATATCTCCCTGCAATTTACCCCCACCCCCCTACACACACACACGCACACACACACACTCTCCTCCTTTTCTGTTGTGGGATCCTATCAATGTCCCTCTCTGCATCTTATCCAAATAGCATAGTTACACACATGAATCATTCAAGCTGCACAATAAATTATATAGTTGTCAGACCACCTCAAACCATAGGCTAAAATGGATAGAAAACACAGTACTGTGCAAAAAAAAGGCACCCAAGAGTTTTTATATAAATGGTCTTAGATGTAAATAATTTTTTTTATTAGTGTGTCAGTAGACTACTCTTAGTACATTTTCATTAAATAATTAAAGCATCTTCATGGTTTAATAATGCAAACATATGTTGCAGTGACTTATTATAATCATCATATTGGCGTGACTGTATGTGTTGTGAAGGGCCAGATTAAACCGAATATATATATTTATTATATATATATATTTAATTGTATTTGTATATTCTCTAATATTCCTTGATATCCCTTGTATATTCCTTGTACAATATGCATTGAATATCCATTCTAGCCTACTGAACATCCCATAATAGTCTCCATTCTACTATTGGTCGAGACCTTGGTGCCAGGCTGCCATACCCCCCAGACCCAGTTCAAACGTACCGCTCAACATGTACGAACAAGTCCTAGTTCCGCGTAGGAATCTGGCTACCGCACCACTAACGGTACTATTTGTTCATAGTGCGTATATATACTGCGCTACTAAAGTAGGACTTCCTTTTTAGTCCAGTTCCTTACCCTCCAATAGAGTGACAGACGTAAAGCCTCCCCGCGACGCCACGTGTGGGAGTAAGGCCAAGTTCGGCCTACCATCGGTATTGAGACATCGTGTATATTAATATTTGAATAGTCATATTTGGCACTATATCGTCGAGTTGGACGTAGTCTATTAAGCTAATAATAGTCTATTAATATATAGTGCTTCGTGCGGTGAGAATACTACCGTAGTCAGTACCCCATCGTTTCGGGCAGAGAACTGGCTGCTTATCCAGGATGGTCGACCCCATGTGAGACTGCATCCGAGGAGCCCCAGAGCCGACGAGCGAGTGGACCTGTATACCGGATTATTCTACCGACGACAGCCCGCCTTCCCAGGCACGGATTATGCTTTGTGTACAGTGATTATTCCATGGATAAAGACCCCCGACACTGCCGTGTGTTGGAACCCCCCCCCCTGGAGAGGACGCAAGGTGAGGAGACGCTCTGCAAGACGAGGTCGCTTCACGTCTCTCCCCCGTGGACCGGAGAGAGCCGGCTCACAGAGAGTCCACCTGCTTTCATCTGTGGTCCAAGGATCGCTGGCGCACCGAGCTGCACAACTGTGGGTTCACCCAGGATACCCTTGGCCGGACGAGGCAGCCAGACTCTACCCCCCCCCCCCTCCTACTCCTTTTTTTTTGATCCACTTTTTCTCCCATTTTCTATATTTTCTCCCATCCCAATTTCGTATCATCCAATTCAACCCTCCCCTGTCACGAACGCTGTTTCTTGCCTCCCACAAGCCGGCTGCAATGTGGACTAAGTCATACATAGCACAAGTCCCCTCCGGTACTTGAGGTAACAGCAGTCGCATCTTTTCACCTGCGCAGCTCGATCTCTCGGTGTCGAGGAGTAACGCGTGGGAGGCTCACGCTGCCCCCGACACTTCCTGATTCTACTGCGCAGGCGCACCAACCGACTTGTAGGAGTCGCTTGTTCACAACGTTCGATCCCCACCCTTCAGTTTCCCTCCCCGTAATACGGCCAATGTGTATTACTGCGGACGACCAGCTAAACTGAAAACAATGTGGAGAGCTGGATTCGAACACGCGAACCCAGCGTCTCCACATTGGTGGCGAGTGCCTTGCCCACTACACCACCTAGCCGCCCCCCCCCTCCTACTCCTGTTGTCTTACAAGCGACCGGATTACCCCCCTTAGTGTATCCAGTCTTATAATCATTAAAGTATCATTGCTGTTATTCCTTAACTATTCCAGGTCGTATATTTACCGCCTGCGCCACCAGAGATTGGACATTCTCTATTGATATACCAACGAATACTCTTTGCCATAAAAGTGCATACTATTTCAATTCATAAATGTAATTAAGTGATTAAGTGCTTGCTCTACACACCATTGCTGTGTAGTAATAAACGCATACTTCGACTTCGTACATTTGTGTTGGATCCGTTTCATCTACGTGAGAGTGTTTATCATAATATATTTATGCCGAGTACTGGGTGGCCGAATATAAAGTACAAAGGTAGTGGTAGTAAGTATCATATCTAGTAATACAGTCAGGGAATTGTACCCCTCAGTTACAATTGGTCCTTCGAGCCGGAGGGTAATTAGTGTAATATTAATATAGTGTTATTAATATTGAAATGGCCTATGATGAACACTCCACGAAACGATCCTCCTAACCAACGCCCGCAGCGCGAACGACGGCTCCCTCAGTACTTAGAGGCTTACGCTGTCAGTCAACAACCTAGTCTTCTACTAACAGTAAACGCGGTAAAACTAGAAAGTAATGTCTAACCCCAACGCCCAGACTACCCCGACCATAGAGGCCCCTACGGGTTCTAATGTAACTGACCAAGTTCACGGTGGGGACCAGTGGGAACCAGACATGACTTCACACCCCGCCAGTACTGAAGAAGTAGTCCCCGATGAGTCCCGGGAGGAATACAACGCTACCGAGAGAGAACTCGGCACGGAAGAAGACGGGGAGAGCACCGTGGAGATAGAGCTCCAAGGCTCCGCAAGGAGTACCCCGAGGGAAGGCTCCCCTATACAACCGCCTTCTCCCAGCGAGGCAGAGAGGACCCTACAGCAGGCCTTCCTCATCAGCCTGAACGCCGCTGCTGAACGCGACCGACTGCAGATCCAGCAGCGGAGCGAAGAAGAGCATATACGTCTAGAAATAAGACTCATTCAGAGGGAAGAGAATGTGGCCCGAGACCGAGCAGACAGCCAGCGAGCAGCTGCTGGTGCTCTACGGGACGCAGAGCGCGACAGACAGCAAGCGCAACTAATAGAACAGCTGATCAGACGGACAACACCCTCTCCCTCCGACAGAGGCTCCAGGAACTCGTCTAGACACACCTCCAGGGCGGCATCCCCTAGCCGAGTAAACAACCCTGAACTTGACCAACAGACGAGGTCTATACCCCCCACAGACCACCTCCCCCCACCGGTCCAAGCGAGACCTAGCAACCGGGAAGGAGCAGCATATCCTGTGGAGAGGCTAAACCAGAGACTACAAGCACTGGATGACCTAACTGAAGACGAAGAGGAAGAGGAGGAGAACCACGCCCGACGACAGCACAGTACTCTACCGGACCAGGAGGTCCGGTACAGCCCAGGCTATACTCCCGCGGAGCTGCGCTACAGACCCCCGACTCTATACACGGGTGAGCACGACGCACGACCCGCACCGAGGAACAGCACCTGGACAAGCGGGCCATGGTACACTGCCGGTACCAGCCCATACCAAGGAGCGGGAGGAGACTCGCCTAGGAGGCCTCTCCCCCAACGCTTGCCGATGTATCCACAGTCAGCGTCATACATTGGCACGCCTATGGTACCCGACTTCACCCAAGAGAACCGGGCCCAGTATACAGAACTCTGCATGTGTCTGGAGACCATGTTGGTGGATGTATTGGATGAACGCCATAAATACGCCATCCTACTGAAGCACTTAAAGGTACCCCGCGCACATAATATAGCGCTCGCCTACGCGACTTCCACCACCCCATACACAGCAGCGCTGGTAGCATTGGACCAGAGGTATGGGCGCATATGGGATTACGTGATCCAGGAGATCCGACACATCGACCGCTTACCCCCAGCAATAGACAATCGAGCACTGGACGACCTGTCCATCAGAGTGCAGTCCCTGGTAGGGATGTTGGGAGCGCAGAGAGAGAAGGGGAGGCATGAACTTTACGCCAACTCAAATGTGGAAAGGATCTTGGAGAAGCTGCCGCCCGCTCGACAGGAGCGTTTTAGGCGGCAGAGAGACCACCGAGACCCGAATGGCCCCGAACCGAACCTCCTCGATCTAGCAGACTTCCTGGCGAGAGAAGTCAGCAGCCTACGGCTAGATACATTCGGACGGAGCACCCCTGGCTCCAGAGAAGGAACCAGACGACTAAATGATGGAAGAAGATCGGTGACTGTGATGCACCAATCGGAGTCAGTACCGAGCAGCAGGAGCCACAGTACCCCCTCCAGAACGGAGAAGTGGAAGATAGTGTGCCCCTACTGTGAGAAAGAACACTGGCTAGCGCAATGTGACTCCTTCCCCAAGCTGAACGCGGAGGAAGCAAGTCAATGGATAAAGTCCAACAAGCGCTGTTTTCGCTGTGCGCGCTCACACATGGCAGCCGAATGCCGCTTAAAGAAAAGGTGCACCAAGTGCGATGGAGCCCATCTGGACATACTTCACGACAGTAACAGACGGCGCCCTTCACCCGCACCATCCAGCAGCAAAGCGAGCGTCATGTACATCGATCCCGCCAGCAGCAGTGGAGCCCGAGTACTCCTAAAAGTAGTGCGTGTGACCCTAAGCTACCAGAATAAAGTCCTGGACACTTACGCCGTCCTCGATGACGGGTCAGAGAAGACCCTTCTGCTCGCCTCCGCTGCGGCCCAGCTAGGGCTGCGGGGAAGCGAAACCCAAATGACAATTCGGACAATAAGACGAGATTTGAAGACGATAAAGGGCGAGAATGTCTCATTCTCTATCGCAGCAAGCGGCCAGCCTGAGCGACGGTACCAGATTACAGACGCTTTCACCAGCCAAGAAATAGGACTGTCGCGGTACACATACCCCGTCGCCAAGCTGATGGAGAAATATGCACATCTGCGCAAGTTACCGATCCCGCTCATAGACAATGCTATGCCGACCCTGTTGATAGGCTCCGACCATGCAGACCTCATTGTCCCGATAGACCGGGTTCATACCGGACCCCGAGGCTGTCCTGCAGCAGTCGAGACCCGTTTGGGATGGACTCTCCAAGGCCCGCTCGCCAAATCTCTCAACCGAAGTACAGCCACTAGATGTCTCCACTCCCGAGTCACAGAGGGAGAAACCGCACTCCTGCAACACGTAGAGCGGTTATGGACCTTGGAACAAATGCCCTTTAAGAACGGAAAGAAAGACATTCGCTCTAAAGATGACATTTACGCCACTCACCTCCTCGAGACAGGGACCAAGAGAGTCCCTGTCAACGGCGTGTTGAGATACGCCACGCCACTCCTGCGGCGAGAAGGAATGCCTACTTTCCACGCCAAGACAGACGCCACAGAACGGTACCTGCTGAACACGGAGCGGCGCTTAGCCAAGAACCCCGCCCAAGAGAGTGTATACCGCGCTGAGATTGAGAAGCTCATCACAGCGGGACACGTTACAAAGATGGACATTAAAGAGGCTGACCAGACCACTGAATCGTGGTACGTGCCTCACCACAAGGTCCATCACAACGGTAAAGACCGCATAGTATTTAACTGCAGCTACCAGATCGGATCCCAAAATCTGAATAAAGAGTTACTGCCCGGTCCCACACTCGGCCCCTCCCTACTCGGCGTTCTACTCCGCTTCCGCCAGGAAAAGGTGGCCATCAGCGGGGACATTAAAGGAATGTTCCTGCAGGTGAGATTAGTAGAGGAGGACAAGCCCCTGTTGCGGTTCCTATGGAGAGAGAAGCCAGGAGATGAGCACCCAGCCATCTACCAATGGGAAGTCCTCCCCTTCGGAACGACGTGCAGCCCCTGCTGTGCTACATTTGCACTACAGAAACATGTAGCAGAGGACCCAGCAGTGGACGAAGAGGTCCGACACAGCGTAAAGAACAGCTTCTACGTAGACAACTGTCTACAAAGCCTTTCAACCCAGGAAGAAGCCGAGGCTCTCTGGAGAGAGTGGGAGATGGAGCTCCACTCACTCCCAGGCGTTAATATGCGCCGAAGCTACTTCCCACCCACGGTGAGGCCAGAGACATGTAAAATGGACTTACACGTCTTCAGTGACGCCTCAGAGGTCGCATACGGATCAGTAGCCTACTTGCGTGCCCAAGAAGAGGGGGGAGAGATCTACACAGCATTTGTCCTCGCCCGCTCGAGAATAGCCCCACGCAAGCAACAATCTATCCCACGCCTAGAGCTCTGCGCAGCCCTAGCCGGAGCGCACCTAGCCACGCTCATCCAACGTGAGCTCACCATACCGGTGTCTAGAACAATCCTGTGGTCAGATTCCACGACAGTACTCGCCTGGATCAAATCGGACTCATGCAAGTACAAAGTCTTCGTGGGAGTCAGAGTCACCGAGATTCAAGACTTAACCGAAGAGTTAACCGGAGAAACAGAGTGGCGCTACGTTGATACAAAACAGAACCCAGCTGACGTCATCACCCGGGGAATGCCCCTAGATGACCTCACCCGTCGCAATGTCTACAGTGACGGCCCAGCATTCCTAAAGCTCCCGGAAGGAGAGTGGCCCACGCCTATCCCGAGGGAAGCCAGTCAGGAGGAGGCTGAGAATAAGAAGCCTGTGTTCTGTGGATTGAGCACTGTTATCTCCGCAGACCCCAACATAGATGATTGCACTACCATAGAGAGTGCACAACAAAGGACATTCCTACTGCACTCCCTACCGTCTCTACAGACCCGCCAGAAGTGGGTAAAGGAGAGAGACAATTTGACAGAAGGAACAGTCGTCATGATTATTGATCAATCACTGCCCAGAGCTATGTGGCCGGCCGGCCGCGTAAGCAAAGTGATCACCGGTGCCGACGGCAAGGTCCGAGCAGCTGAAGTGCTTGTCCAGGGTCGCACTTACACCCGTCCCGTGGCGAGGCTCATAGAACTGCCCCGACTCCCAGACACAATCGATGATGACCATGACCCTATAACCCTATGACTTTGTGAAGTTGACTGACCCCTACAGCAAACCCTTGTGTAAATAGACAACGCGATTAATCTGTCTCTGCTTAACTGATTAGGTCTGGGACCAATCAGGGGGTGGCTGTTGTGAAGGGCCAGATTAAACCGAATATATATATTTATTATATATATATATTTAATTGTATTTGTATATTCTCTAATATTCCTTGATATCCCTTGTATATTCCTTGTACAATATGCATTGAATATCCATTCTAGCCTACTGAACATCCCATAATAGTCTCCATTCTACTATTGGTCGAGACCTTGGTGCCAGGCTGCCATACCCCCCAGACCCAGTTCAAACGTACCGCTCAACATGTACGAACAAGTCCTAGTTCCGCGTAGGAATCTGGCTACCGCACCACTAACGGTACTATTTGTTCATAGTGCGTATATATACTGCGCTACTAAAGTAGGACTTCCTTTTTAGTCCAGTTCCTTACCCTCCAATAGAGTGACAGACGTAAAGCCTCCCCGCGACGCCACGTGTGGGAGTAAGGCCAAGTTCGGCCTACCATCGGTATTGAGACATTGTGTATATTAATATTTGAATAGTCATATTTGGCACTATATCGTCGAGTTGGACGTAGTCTATTAAGCTAATAATAGTCTATTAATATATAGTGCTTCGTGTGGTGAGAATACTACCGTAGTCAGTACCCCATCGTTTCGGGCAGAGAACTGGCTGCTTATCCAGGATGGTCGACCCCATGTGAGACTGCATCCGAGGAGCCCCAGAGCCGACGAGCGAGTGGACCTGTATACCGGATTATTCTACCGACGACAGCCCGCCTTCCCAGGCACGGATTATGCTTTGTGTACAGTGATTATTCCATGGATAAAGACCCCCGACACTGCCGTGTGTTGGAACCCCCCCCCCTGGAGAGGACGCAAGGTGAGGAGACGCTCTGCAAGACGAGGTCGCTTCACGTCTCTCCCCCGTGGACCGGAGAGAGCCGGCTCACAGAGAGTCCACCTGCTTTCATCTGTGGTCCAAGGATCGCTGGCGCACCGAGCTGCACAACTGTGGGTTCACCCAGGATACCCTTGGCCGGACGAGGCAGCCAGACTCTACCCCCCCCCCCCCCCTCCTACTCCTGTTGTCTTACAAGCGACCGGATTACCCCCCTTAGTGTATCCAGTCTTATAATCATTAAAGTATCATTGCTGTTATTCCTTAACTATTCCAGGTCGTATATTTACCGCCTGCGCCACCAGAGATTGGACATTCTCTATTGATATACCAACGAATACTCTTTGCCATAAAAGTGCATACTATTTCAATTCATAAATGTAATTAAGTGATTAAGTGCTTGCTCTACACACCATTGCTGTGTAGTAATAAACGCATACTTCGACTTCGTACATTTGTGTTGGATCCGTTTCATCTACGTGAGAGTGTTTATCATAATATATTTATGCCGAGTACTGGGTGGCCGAATATAAAGTACAAAGGTAGTGGTAGTAAGTATCATATCTAGTAATACAGTCAGGGAATTGTACCCCTCAGTTACAGTATGCATCAAAGGGTTAAATCAAGCATTTTTAAGTGCTTTAGAGCAAATGTCAAAATATCGCGATATATATCGTGTATCGTGATATGGCCAAAAAATATCTATCATTTAGAGGCCATATCGCCCAGCCCTACTATAATGGTAAAATAGTTATTTAAAAATGTGCTCCTAGTGAAAAAGCTTAGCATACAGCCCTGATTGTGTGCATGAAAACGTAGCCACTGTACATATGTTTTAGAGCGAAATTCTAACAAAAAAGTCATACACATTGTAGCTTTAATTAATTAATCTGTTTTGTTCCAGCGATTGGAGGAGATAGATGGCATAGCGCCAACAGATGCCAACCTCAACAATCTGAACCCTGCTGAAGCCCTGAGGAGCCCCTGGACGTCAGACACTCACACCAGCTGTGAGTTTAACTGGACATCCTTCTATAATAATTTATTAATAAATTGAGTTTAACTGGACATATGCTTACAATAATTTAATAATGAAATTGAATTTAACTGGACATCTTTCTACAATAATTGAAGAATAACTGGAATTTAACTGGACATCCTCTTATAGTAATTTTTCTCATCCCTACTAACTTCTTCAGCTTCCTTGGTTGTCAATGGCAACGCGTCGTCCAGTAGCAAGGCCAGTCCAGAATCAGGCTGTGCCTGGTTGGAGGAGAGCTGTAATGGCCACGCCCCGGGGCGGTTCGCCAGTCCTGCCTCTGGCCTGTCGGGGACGTCGGGCTCTGTGGTGTCTGCAACGTCTGAGTCGGCTCTTTCAGGATATTCTACTGGGACAGAGAGCGCTAGTTCACTACTGTCACCTGGGAGTAAGTATATTAATATACACGCATACACCTGGGAGTAAGTATATTAATATACACACATACACCTGGGAGTAAGTATTATGCATGTGATAATGTATCGACGACACTTTTTCTTTCTTTTGTAATCGCCTATTCAAAATAATTTTTTTATACAAAATAGCTGGGCACACAGAGACTTTAAATGTACCATTACATAAGGTTCAGTAAAATACTCATCTTTAATTTCAACATATTTTCTAAGTTTTGGTTTCTTCCATATCTCCACCTTCCACTTATCCTGATGAATTGTTGATAATTTTGGTTTAATTATATTAACCTTAAACTGCAGGTTATTCATAAAAATCATACTTAAATCAGCAGAAGAAAAATCTCTCTTGACCAGGGATGACCGTGTGCTCTGTCCCAGTTAAAGATCTTTTTAGTCACCCTATCATCTGGCAGCTGGACCAGGCGGTTCCATAAAAACTCTGAACTGAACTGAACTGAACCTAACCATTTCATTTGTCTATCAGTGTTCTCTGCAGCAGATTTCCTGATCAGTCCTCTGGATCCACAAAACGCAGACAAACTCCACATCAAGATTGCTGACCTGGGGAACGCCTGCTGGGTGGTTAGTACACACACACACACACACACACACACACACACATTAAAGTAGTAATTCCAACATGCCAACATCTATCAGTGATACTGATACATGCTCATTGTCTCTCTCTCTCTCTCTCTCTCTCTCTCTCTCTCTCTCTCTCTCTCTCTCTCTCTCTCTCTCTCTCTCTCTGTCTCTGTCTCTGTCTCTGTCTCTGTCTCTCTCCCTCTCTCCAGCATAAACACTTCACAGAGGACATCCAGACCAGACAGTATAGAGCTGTGGAGGTTCTGATTGGAGCAGAGTATGGAACCCCTGCAGACCTCTGGAGCACTGCCTGCATGGTCAGCAAGCAAGCACACACACACACACACACACACACACACACACACACACACACACACACACAGTTGGTAGGAATATTGATTGAGTGATTAAATCATTAATTAAATAATTGGTTGGTTGACATGTTGCTGTGTTTCAGGCATTTGAGCTGGCGACAGGAGACTACCTGTTTGAACCTCACTCAGGAGAAGATTACACCAGAGATGAAGGTAATGATAATAATAAGGCACCCCAGAGGGACCAGCAGCTTTAAGCTGAATTGTTCAAAGAAAATTATATATAATATTTCCCAGCCTCTGATCTTGATTCAGTTTGCCCTGATGGTGTTAGAGAAAAGGTCATGGGATGAATCAATAGTGTTGTTCCTCTAGGGGTCATGAATGTTCACCGCAGATTTTGTGACTGCGACTAATGGAGATACTCATTTGAAAAGTGAAAGCTTGGCCTGATGGTGGCGCTAGAGGACAGGTCATAGTTTCACAAAATTGACATGTTGCTTCCTCTTTGGGTCATGAATGAGCACAGCACATCTTATGGCAATCAGGCCATTACTTTTTTAGATATTCTATTCTCAGTTTGGCCTGATGGTGGCACTAGAGGAAAGGGGGTGGATGGATTAAAAACATCTTGTGGCTCAGGAGGTAGAGCAGTCGTCTGGTAATCCGGAGGTTCCCGGTTCGATTCCCGGGCAGCGCGTCAAAGTGTCCTTGAGCAAGACACTTAACCCATAATTGCTCCCGATGTGCAGGTTGGCACCTTGCATGTTTGCCTCTGCCATCGGTGTGTGAGTGATAAGAAAAAATGCAGCCATTTAACCTGCCAGTGAATGTCCTGTGTGAGATGGATATTGTATTTGTATGAAATATAATGTTGATCTGACCTATGGCTTGGGAGTTATGGCCTTTTAAGTTTGATTCTTTGTTATAGTGCCACCATCTGGCTGACATGATTTGTAGTATTGGGGGCCATAGGAACCCACCTACTGCATGTGGTTGGTCAGGACCTATGGTTGCTGAGTCTCAGATACTTTTAGCAGATAAAATAAAATAAAATAATAATAGGAAGAATAATCCTAATAGTACTAGTCTAGTAGGAAGAGGGGGGTATCATGCACCTCCCGGGAATATACTTCTAACCAGACTTTCTAGATTGGAAAAAAGGTGAAAAATATGATAGGCTATGTTAACAAGTTGCCAGAGTGTCAAAGTATCATTTATATGCAAATTAAGGACGTGATTATCAAAAGATAATCGCAAAAAAATCTGTTTAATATATCTCAGCCAATATTGCAGATAACTGAACAAATTAGGTGTCTAGACCCATGTTTTGAGGGTCAAAGATTACAAGAACACTATCCCTAGGGCGGCTAGGTTGTGCAGTGGGCAAGGCCCTCACCACCAATGCCAGAGACGCTGGGTTCGAGCCCAGCTCTCCGCATTGCTATCAGCTTGGCTGGTCGTTCATACTAATACAATTGGCAGTATTAGGGGGTGGGAAGCTGATGGGTGGGGATCGGACGTTGTGGACAGCGACTCCTACAGGTCAGTTGGTGCGCCTGCGCAGCAGAATCAGGAAGCGATGGGGGCAGCGTGCCCTCCCACGCAGACCCCCGACGCTGAGAGATCGCGCTGTGCAGGTGAAAAGATGCGACGGCTGCCTCCTCGAGTACCGGAGGGGACACGTGATGTAAGGCTTCGTCCACATTGCAGCCGGCTTGTGGGAGGCATGGCCTAACAGCGTTCGAGACAGGGGAGGGTAGAATTGGACGATACGAAATTGGGATGGGAGAAAAATAGAAAATGGGAGAAAAAAGTAGATAAAAAAAAGAACACTATCCCTAGAGTGATCACATGTTTCTATGTAAGTAGCCTATGCAAATCTGTGCCGTCAATACAAAATAATCACATTTTTACCAATTAGTTGAGTAGGAAAGCGGATACTATCATGCACTCCCTGGAAATATATTGTTAACCAGTGTTTCTAGATTGGAAAGTATCTGTCAGTGTCCCATGTATCATTTATATGCAAATTAGAGACCCATATTTTGAGGGTCAAAAATCATAATGAAACTATTCCCGGAATGATCACCTGTTTGTGGCGAGCTAGTACGCAAATTAGTGGCACCTTTACAAAGAATAAAGCATTTTTACTAGGGATGTCTGATATTATCGGCCGATATCGGCATTAAAATGTGATATCGGAAAATATCGGTATCTGTTTTCAATTTTTTTTCTTTTTTTTACATTTCTATAACCTTTTTTTACCCAGGCAAGTAAGAACAAATTCTGAATTTATTTATTGTCAAAAGTATGCATAATGTTGTGTTAATTCCACAAAAAGAGATATGTAATGTTAATTACCTGAAATTATTCCATTTTTGGGGGGGGGGGGGGGGGGGACCCTGCATATATCGGTATCGGTTGATATCGGTCTCGGAAATTAAGAGTTGGACAATATCGGTATATCGGTATCGGTAAAAAAGCCAATATCGAGCATCCCTAATTTTTACCAATAAAGACGCATCATATTGTAGATGACTGAACAAAAAAAGACGTGGACTCATGTTTTGAGGGTTAAAGATAGTAATACAATTTCTGAAGTGGTCACATATATCTCTGGCATGCTTATATACAAGAGTGCTGCTTTCAATGCCATTTCTTACGTAGGTCTACATGTATGTAATAAGGTAAATACGTCCTCTGTTCTGGATATCTTCTTTGTTGACACAACATTCAAGTCTTTTTTTCTATTTGTATTTTGTGCCCTAAACTACTAATCATCATCATCACTAAAACAAAAGTCTATCTCTTCGATCTCCATCTCTTCCTCCGCCTCATCACACTCGTACTCTCCATCCTCCTCATCCATGTTATTTTTTGTTATATATATATATATACTGATGATCCTCCTCTACCAGCATGACCACTGTGGTATGTCATAAATGTCTAGATATAACAGTACTGTCTACCTGTATGTCATATGTTATGATGAAATGAAAATGGGGGACCCTGATATAAACAAGACGAAAGTCTTTCTCTGGGCTGCATCCCCTTAACAATTGTGTGTATTGAGCTGTACTGTATTTTGTACCCATTCTGCAATCTGTTAATACAATTTTCAATCAATCAAACCAACCTCTCTATATACTGATGATCCATCCTCTACCATGTCAGCATGACTAACCTCTACATACTGATGATCCTCCTCTACCATGTCAGCATGACCAACCTCTCCATATACTGATGATCCTCTACCAGCATGACCAACCTCTACATACTGATTAGGGATGCACGATATTGATTTTGACACCGATACCGATAACTTTATGCTCCTCAAGCCGATAACCGATACCGATAACCGATATTTATTGTATTATAATTTTTTTTTTTTAAATGTATATATATATATATATATATATATATATATTTTTTTTTTATAAGCTCCGACGTCATCGGTACTGCTATCGGTACTCGAGAAATTATGGAGTTTTTTTTTTAGGAATTTAAACGTTGCAAACTAATCTTGTTGGCCGTTGTCTATATCTCTCCTGCCTCGGTGTCTCTGCCTGCGCGGGGAGCGGGCTGTGCTGTGCTCTCTCCTCTCTTCCCCTCACTCACTCACTCACTCACTCACTCACTCACTCACTCACTCACTCACTCACTCACTCACACACACACACGGGTGCCGCTGCTGCCGAGTACAGACAGCTCTGCTCTCATAATGGCGGACAGAACGAAACGTTCAAAAGTCTGGGTCTATTTTACTAAAGTCGATGCTGACAACGCTCGTTGCCACAAGTGCAACAAGACATTTGCCAGTAATGTATAAGCGCTGGTACTTGTCAATGTGGCTGGCGGGGAGATAACGTTAGCTCCGAGTAGAGTAATGGCTGACAATCCGGAGGTAAATAAACGAATGAGAGCTTCTGATTGGTGGTAAGAAGAAGAGGTGGGTGCAAGCGGTGGGACGTAATTGGCAGATCGACTGTCTGCCTCCGAATGTAACGTGACTACGTCACAGCCAAGAAAGGGAGCGCTGGATTTGTGAAAAACTCCCTGTTCCTAAACTACACGCTATCAGTTTTACCACAGTACTGGCAAAACGGGAGGAGGCTATAATAAAAACAAGCGCCCTTCATCCAAATCCACCCACACCGGATTTCTTTTAACCAAAAAATGTATTATATATTATCGGAGCTATCAATAACGTTATCGGGTTTATCGGGATGACGTCATAATTGCTGATATCGGCCCGATAATTATCGTGCATCCCTAATACTGATGATCCTCCTCTACCATGTCAGCATGACCAACCTCTCCATATACTGATGATCCTCCTCTACCAGCATGACCAACCTCTCTATATACTGATGATCCTCCTCTACCATGTCAGCATGACCAACCTCTCCATATACTGATGATCCTCCTCTACCAGCATGACCAACCTCTCTATATACTGATGATCCTCCTCTACCATGTCAGCATGACCAACCTCTCTATATACTGATGATCCTCCTCTACCAGCATGACCAACCTCTCTATATAATGATGATCCTCCTCTACCATGTCAGCATGACCAACCTCTATATACTGATGATCCTCCTCTACCAGCATGACCAACCTCTCTATATACTGATGATCCTCCTCTACCATGTCAGCATGACCAACCTCTCTACATACTGATGATCCTCCTCTACCAGCATGACCAACATCTCTATACACTGATGATCCTCCTCTACCATGTCAGCATGACCAACCTCTATATACTGATGATCCTCCACTACCAGCATGACCAACATCTCTATACACTGATGATCCTCCTCTACCATGTCAGCATGACCAACCTCTCCAGATACCTTGATGATCCTCCTCTACCATGTCAGCATGACCAACCTCTCCAGATACCTTGATGATCCTCCTCTACCAGCATGGCCAACCTCTCCAGATACCTTGATGATCCTCCTCTACCAGCATGACCAACCTCTATATACTGATGATCCTCCTCTACCATGTCAGCATGACCAACCTCTCTATATACTGATGATCCTCATCTACTGTACCATGTCAGCATGACCAACCTCTATATACTGATGATCCTCCTCTACCATGTCAGCATGACCAACCTCTCCAGATACCTTGATGATCCTCCTCTACCAGCATGACCAACCTCTATATACTGATGATCCTCCTCTACCATGTCAGCATGACCAACCTCTCTATATACTGATGATCCTCATCTACTGTACCATGTCAGCATGACCAACCTCTCTATATACTGATGATCCTCATCTACCATGTCAGCATGACCAACCTCTCTATATACTGATGATCCTCCTCTACCAGCATGACCAACCTCTACATACTGATGATCCTCCTCTACCATGCCAGCATGACTAACCTCTCTATATACTGATGATCCTCATCTACCATGTCAGCATGACCAACCTCTCCAGATACCTGGACCACAGCACTGGCACCGTGACCACGACACTGGCACTGCAAGCTAATGTGTCCGAACTGGCTGAGTCTCTGGGCTCCGAGTACTGCAGCACTCTGAAGGAAAGAGACTGGTGAATCCGTTGAATAATCTGCAGAAGAACCCTAGATTCCAGAAGGTTTTTAGTCAGCTTGGCGCATTGTCGCTGCGCTGGTAACAGATGAGCTCCAACAGGAGATGGAGTCCTTTACATGCATTATGGATGACCATGGTCGGATGAAGTCAGTTGATGCTGTGTGAGCCAAGATGCTGCAGAAAATGATGAGTGCTGATGAATGAATGAATGAATGACTTTATTTGACAATATAAAAAATAAACATGTGACAGAAGAGCACAGTTGGGATATACTGCCAAGGATGAACACAAAAAAGCTCAGAGCTTATTTCCATTGTGGTCCTTGTAGGGGGGGGGGGGTGATGCTTAAAACATGCATCATACAAAACGTGACATCACAACACATCACATATACCATTTAACATTTATATACATACAGACTCATACAACATGCAAGGGTGCCTTAAGCTAAGTGTCTAGGTCAAGTATAGTCCCTTTTGAGCCATGTCTTCAGGCTGGACTTGAATCTAACGGCATTGTCTATGATTTTCAGTTCACTGGGCAGACTATTCCAATAGACAGCTGCTGAATACAGAAAGGACTCCTTCCCCATGCAGCTCCTGAATCTGACTGGCACAAAGTCAGTTGAGCTGCGCCTAGTTTGGTATGCGTGGGTGTCTCTGATTCGGTTGAAGTAGTTGTTAAAGTACACTGGCACTACCCTGTGCACTATTCTGTGAACTAGGCACATCCCTATCTGGTTTACTCTGTCTTCCACCTTAAGCCATCTCATGATCTCAAAGTGAGATGGGTCAAGGTGGGTTCGGGCAGGTAGCCTTAGTATTACCCTGATTAGCTTGTTTTGTGATGTCTGTAGTTTTATTTTCTGACTTTTGGGGGCACTGTTGTACCAGGAGCCACACGCATAGTCATAGTGACACTGTATGAGAGCTCCAGCAAGAATCTTCATCGCTGACTGATCTAAAAAATTTGAGATTCTGGCTAGGTATCTAGTCCTGTTATTTATCTTTGTAAGTGCTTGGTGAGCCATGCTTTCCCCTGATAAGCTGTTTTCCAGGACGCAACCGAGATATTTCACAGATGTTTTGTCTGTGAGAACAGTATCTCCTATTCTAATGTTAAAACCTGGCGATTTTCTGAGCCTGACCTTTGACCCGAATAAAATGGACTCAGTCTTCCCCACGTGGAGGGACAGCTTGTTGTGGCCTAGCCAGTCGCTAACCTTCTCTAGTTCTGCACTCAATGTCTGCTCAACCACTTGTTTGTCTTTGTGAGACACTAGTAGGGCGGAGTCATCTGCGTATAAAAAAAGGTCACATGAGCAAGCTGCTTTCAGGTCATTTATATACAGGAGAAAGAGGAGCGGACCCAAAACACTCCCTTGCTGGACCCCGCACTCTACTGTCCGAGGACTGGAGAGTACTCCGTTTATATCTACCACCTGTCCTGGATGCAAACTCCAAAGTAGACATTGAACGCCTGCCTCCTCCCAAGGTCTGTCTCATCCCACATGTACAGCGAGCCAACTTCAGAGTCGCCTGCTACAAAAGAGCAGAACAGCCCATATTCAAGAGGCCCAAAGCCTATGATCAAAGTATGGACTGGGAAAAACAATGGATGAGGAGGTGTTAAGAGCCTGTCTGGACGGTTGGACCCATCCTCCGTCCTCCTCTTGTTGAGGTACTGGCCCAGAAAGTGGAGTAAGAAGAGAAAGAAGCTCTTGATAAGGAGACGGATTACGCAAAAAATAACATGGATGAGGAGGATGGAGAGTACGAGTGTGATGAGGCGGAGGAAGAGATGGAGATCAAAGCGATAGACTTTGACAATTGTTTTAGTGATGATGATGATTAGTAGTTTACGGCACAAAATACAAATAGAAAAAAGACTTGAATGTTGTGTCAACAAAGAAGATATTCAGAACAGAGGACGTATTTACCTTATTACATACATGTAGACCTACGTAAGAAATGGCATTGAAAGCAGCACTCTTGTATATAAGCATGCCAGAGATATGTGACCACTTCAGAAATTGTATTACTATCTTTAACCCTCAAAACATGAGTCCACATCTTATTTTGTTCAGTCATTTACAATATGAGGTGTCTTGTTAAAAATGCTTTATTCTTTGTAAAGGTGCCACTAATTTGCATACTAGCTCGCCACAAACAGGTGATCGTTCTGGGAATAGTTTATTATGATTTTTGACCCTCAAAATATGGGTCTAGACAACCTACTCAGTTATTTGCAATATTGGCTGAAATAGCGACATTAATTTCTTGATGATGGCGTCATTCATTTGCATATAAATGATACCTAATTTGTTCAGTTATCTGCAATATTGGCTGAGATATATTAAACTGATTTCTTTGTACTTTTTTGATAATCGCATCCTTAATTTGCATATAAATGATACATGGGACACTGACAACTTGTTAACATAGCCTATCATTTTTTTCACCTTTTTTTCCAATCTAGAAAGTCTGGTTAGAAGTATATTTCCGGGGGGTGCATGATACCCCCTCTTCCTACTAGACTATACTGGTATACCTTCATAACTGCAGATAAGATCTGCCTGTCTTGTCTGTCTCTACATGACATTCTGTCTGTCTGCAGACCATATAGCCCACATCATTGAGCTGCTGGGAGCCATTCCTGTGCCCTTCGCTCTGTCTGGCAGATACTCCAGAGAGTACTTCAACAGGAGAGGTAGGTCATGTGTCTCTCTCTCACTCTCACTCTCTCACACTCACTCACTCTCGGAGATACTCCAGAGAGTAGGAGAGGTAGGTCATGTAAATCTCCTGCTCAATCTCGCTTAAAATATGTAAATAAAGTACCAATCAACCACAGGAAAAAAGGTACATAATGTACGTTATGTTATAGCCATAAGTAATATATGTATGTATTGTATCAAAAATGTAACATGTGTACGTATTACAAATAAGTACATATATTACATATTCAAAGAAAATTTGACTTTCTACCTTTTCAGATATTTTTTTTATTTTCCCCTGCATGAGATGGAACCCTAACTTTATGTCTTAACCATAACCATTAAGTGAATTATAAAATGAACCTAAACTCTAACTATACTCAGTTAGATAGTGGTGAGAGCACTCCCCGGCGACCACGATTGTTGGTTCAACTCCTGGTTGTGGGATTTGTTTTGGACTTTTGCTGATATAATGTAGACATCATAACTTATGGCTATAACATAACGTACATTATGTACCTTTTTTCCTGTGGATGAGTAGTACTTTATTTATGTTTTCTGATGAGACTGTGTTCCTGTCTCGCTTATCGGTCTGGCTGTATCTACCCCTCTGTCTGGGAGATAAGTAAGTATTGTCTCTCTTTATCTGTGTGTCTCTCTGCATGGGAGATAATTTAGGATTGTCTCTCTGCAGGGGAGATAAGTAAAGAGTGTCTCTGCATGGGAGATAATTTAGGGTTGTCTCTCTCTGCAGGGGAGATGAGTAAAGAGTGTCTCTCTCTGCATGGGAGATCATTTAGGATTGTCTCTCTCTGCAGGGGAGATAAGTAAAGAGTGTCTTTCTCCTTGTCTCTGCAGGGGAGCTGCGTCACATCTCAAACCTGAAGCCGTGGGGTTTGTTTGAAGTGTTGTTGGAGAAGTACGAGTGGCCTTTAGAACGAGCTGCTCAGTTCAGTGACTTCCTGTTGACCATGTTGGACCTGCAGCCTGAGAAACGAGCTACTGCTGCCCAGTGTCAGCTCCATCCCTGGCTGAACACATAGACATGTTACACACACACACTGCTGCCCAGTGTCTCCTCCATCACTAGCTTAACACAGACATGTTACACACACTGCTGCCCACTGTCTCCTCCATCACTAGCTTAACACAGACATGTTACACACACTGCTGCCCACTGTCTCCTCCATCACTAGCTTAACACAGACATGTTACACACACTGCTGCCCACTGTCTCCTCCATCACTAGCTTAACACAGACATGTTACACACACTGCTGCCCACTGTCTCCTCCATCACTAGCTTAACACAGACATGTTACACACACTGCTGCCCAGTGTCTCCTCCATCACTAGCTTAACACAGACATGTTACACACACTGCTGCCCACTGTCTCCTCCATCACTAGCTTAACACAGACATGTTACACACACTGCTGCCCAGTGTCTCCTCCATCACTAGCTTAACACAGACATGTTACACACACACTACACGTTGCTACACTCATAGAGACACACACACGCACACTAGTGAGCCACAGACCGACGGATGGATATCTTGTGGTGTGAACACACAGGCGACCTCTTTTCACCTCTTTGACCATGATGATGATGATGATGAAGATGAAGAATGTTAGTCTCAGAGCACACTGTAGCCCCTCCCCCTGGTTATGTTTTTTTTATTTATTGAACAGCGTTACTGTAAAAGACTAGTCTTGTCTGGGATATGCTGTTATAAGATGAGTAGATGTAACTGTTAAGTTTGTTTTCAGTTGCTTCTCCTTTCAATATGTCTTCCTCTCTCCTCCCCCCCCTCCCCAGTCACATTTTATTTCTATGTTGAAACAGTGCCTTGATTAGCCCCCCCCCCCCCCCTCATGAAAAAAACAAGAAATGAAAAAAAGAAATGCCATCACTTTTTGTTTTATACATGTGGCCAAACCCTTTGTGTGGAAATGCTTCTTTCTAGTGAACAATAAAGTTATGATAAATTATGAATGAAAGAATAAACACGTTTCAACCCCGTTAGTGAATTGATGACTTTTAACCCAGCAATCTGATTAATGAATCATTAGATTACAAAAATATGAATTCTATATAATTTTTTTATTAACTTAGTTTAAACCTAAAAAGATTAACTTGTATAATATAAACAAATAAAGTTGTCATATTTAGTATTTGTTTGCAAATCCTTTGCAATCAATGACTGGCTGAAGTCTGTATAAAAATGGCTATAACTCCTACATGATTCTCCTGATATTGTATTTTATGGATGTAAACACCCTCAAATGAAAGCTGAAAGTGGATTTGTAACCTCAGTGACTGATGTTAAAGAGCAATGTGCTGGAGTACATAACCAAGATAACAATGTTAAACTGGACTCAGACTTATGGAATTCACTGTACGGGGGTCGTCAAGGTTGTCGCACAACTTTACTACTTCAGTTAAGGTTTTTTTATGTTTTTCTAATACGTTAAATGGTTATTGGTTATTATAACATGTTTTATCATATGTCCTCACGTTATAACATGTATCACATCACATGTTCAGTATCCAGGTTAAACGTCTACTAACTGGCTCTAATTTAGTTAGGGTGGGTTAGTTTAGGTTACAGTTAGTTATTTGGCCTCAGAGACTCCAGATGTCTCATCTCTGCAGCTTCTGCTCTTCTGGCTCGGGGAACTGGAGATGATCCAGACACTGCAGTATGAAGCCATGGGTCAAAATCTTCCTCCTTGGACATGCATACAAACAAGTACATAAAACAGGCTAGTACATTAGGGCGGGCCATACCTTTTCTTTCTGGAAAATCAATCAAGAGGGGTGTCTTTGGGGGGGGGGGGGGGGGGCTTGACGGTTGTCCAGAAGACAGTCATTGACACCCTCCACAAGGATGGTAAGCCACAAAAGGTCATTGCTAAAGAAGCTGGCTGTTCACACAGTGCTGTATCCAAGCATATCCATAGAAAGTTGAGTGGAAGGAAAAAGTGTGGTAGGAAAAGGTGCACAAGCCTTGAGAGGATTGTCAAGCAAAGCCCATTCAAGAATTTGGGGGAGCTTCACAAGGAGTGGACAGAGACTGGAGTCAGAGCATCAAGAGCCACCACACACGGACGTGTCCAGGACATGGGCTACAACTGTCTCATTCCTCGTGTCAAGCCACTCCTGATCCAGAGACAACGTCAGAAGCGTCTTACCTGGGCTAAGGAGAAAAATAACTGGACTGTTGCTCAGTGGTCCAAAGTCCTCTTTTCAGATGAAAGTAAATGTTGCATTTAATTTGGTAATCAAGGTCCCAGAGTCTGGAGGAAGAGTGCAGAGGCACATCATCCACGTTGCTTGAGGTCCAGTGTGAAGTTTCCACAGTCAGTGATGATTTGGGGTGCTGTGGCATCTGATGGTGTTGGCCCACTGTGTTTTCTCAAGTCCAGAGTCAACGCAGCCGTCTACCAGGAGGTTTTAGAGCACTTCATGCGTCCTTCTGCTGACGAGCTTTATGGAGATGTTGATTTCATTTTCCAGCAAGACTTGGCACCTGCCCACACTGCCAAAGGTACCAATAACTGGTTTTATGACCATGATATTACTGTGCTTGATTGGCCAGCAAACTCGCCTGACCTGAACCCCATAGAGAATCTATGGGGTATTGTCAAGAGGAAGATGAGAGACGCCAGACCCAACAATGCGGACGAGCTGAAGGCCACTATCAAAGCAAGCTGGGCTTCCATAACACCTCAGCAGTGCCACAGGCTAATCGCCTCCATGCCACGCCGCATTGATGCAGTAATTCGTGCAAAAGGAGCCCCAACCAAGTACTGAGTGATCATACATGAACACACTTTTCAGAATGCAGACATTTCTATATTACAAATCTTTTTTTTTTATTACTCTTGTGTAATATTCCAATTTTCTGAGATACTGAATTTTGGGTTTTCATTAGCTGTAAGCCATACTTTTCAAAATGTTAACAAATAAAGGCTTGAAATATTTCACTTTGTGTAATGAATATAATATGAGTTTCACTTTTTTTATTGAATTACTGAAATAAATTGACTTTTCCACGATATTTATCTAATTTATTGAGCTGCACCTGTATGGTATCTCTGGGGGTAAATTGAGCCGGTGTTTCAGTTCAGCATGTTCGTTATATTTCAAGTTCAAATTCAGATTTCGCGTTTTCTTTCAGACCGCACTTTAAGCATTCTCGGGCCTATGTTGAAATGGTTTCAAATGCTAAAACAAAGCTAGGCTGAATTGTGTTTAATAAATAAATACAGATTTGTGTATAACTGGAATATCTGAATCCGGGGAGGAGGTGGGGGTATATGGGGAGGGGTGTTAGAAGATGGGAAGGGAGGAAGTAGGGAGATGGCTCAACTTACCCCATACATGCAGGTAAATTGTGCCACGAGACAAAACGGTTATGTTCACCCTGATTCAGATTGTAGTGAACATTCTGAAATATATGCTGATATATCAGTTAGCAACAAAACTATAATTACCTTCATGTAGTGATCCTGAATATGAAATGTGGCTCAACTTACCCCGGTCTCCCCTACTTTTCACAAGAAAAGAAAAGGGATCAGGGCTCAGGAGACCATGAGGCTGATGTCCAAGAATGAGTCCAAGCAATACATTGAAACCTGGCAAAGTTCAAGAAGTCAGGAGGTCGAGATTTAGCACTTCGATTTCTGAGCATTACAAATACAATTTATTATTGTTAGTATTATTATTATTATTGATCTTTGGAGTTGTATCCAGTTATATGCAGTTCACTTGTTAATCAATTTGATGGCTTTGTCATTATAAATTATTGCCCATATCTTTTAAAATATTCTAAAGGGATTTGAAAATTTTGAATGGGTAAATTTGGCAATTTAGAAATACAAAATGATGTAGGTTAGAGTTATCCTATCCCCAAAATTAACTCATAATAAATTCCCCATTAAGAAACACATAATTTAGACACCTTGCATGATAGGATTTCCTCCAAATTCATTCTGGCACACCAAGGGGTTAAAAATGGTAGAAACGGCCATTTTGGAATCCAATATGATGTAGGTTAGAGTTGTCCTATCCCAAAGATTAAATCATATTTGAATTCCCCATAATTTAGACACCTTGCATGATAGGATTTCCTTCAGATGCACGTTGGCACCCATGTATGACCAAGTGGTTAAATGGTAAAATCTGCCATTTTGAAATCCAAAATGATATAGGTTAATTATCCTATCCAAAAAATAAGCCCATATTTGGATTCCCCACAGAAAAAACACATTTTAGACACCCCTTGTGTTAGGATTTCCTTAAAATGCATGTTTGCACAAAAGTATGGCCCGCCCTACTTGTACAATACATACGAGCTGGTATACAGCAAACTAGTACATCGTCTGCTGAGTTAAAGGAATATTTCAGAGGTTCAATATAGTCACTTTATAATATATTATATATATATTAAAGGACACATCTATGTAAAGTCTCTTAATGTGTTTGACCACAAGCTGCCAGAACAGCTTCAATGTGCCTTGGCATCATTCTAAAAGTCTCTGGAACTACTGGAGGGAAGGAACACTGTTCACTAATGGTCTGCTCTCTGGGCGACATCATCAGGTGGAATTTCTCAGGGGCCTGGGCCCTATTCCCCGTACCTGGTTCAACTAAGTCGATCAAAAGTCCCATTATCCAGATTCAATTAACCCGATGTTTGAATCCGCACTTTCCCTGTTCCTCGAACGCTGATTCAGTCTCGTTAATTCGAACCAGACTTGATATTCAGGATAATTGCGCGCGGCCGCCTCACCTGAAAAGACAGCAGGTGTCGATCGCAGAAATCCTGATTTTCTAACGGCATTGATTGATTGATTTAAAACTTTATTAAAAGATTGCAGAATGGGTACAATACAGTACGGCTGTAATAATTATAATAATTAGTTAAGAATAAGTAGATAAAAACAAGCCCAAAGAGTATCTAATTGATACAAATTAATAGATACTTATGAGGATATCTGTACTGTATGAGCTCGGCTTAGGTATCATGTACTTTATATATAAATACATGGTTCCAAAAGTTTTCAAGGCTCGACCCCCGAAATAAGAGGCTTGGAGGGAGCTACAGTTTCACTATTAATCAGGTTTTAATCTGTTTCGGACATCATCCATACATGCATTGAATTGATTAACCTTTGGTTTATACCAGTGACACCAGTCATGTTAATCACCTTCTTGTTCATCACCTTCTCGTTCACGAAAATCTCACCTATTGATGTTCTGAATGCCATAAAAGACCTCAAAGTGTGTAGTGGCCCAGGCCTAGATGGTTTAGAAAGCAAATTTCTTAAACTTGCTCCACACATTTTGATGTACCCCCCTATGTGATCTCTATAATCTGTCTTTATTATCACATGAAATACCATCTATCTGGAAGCACTCAAAAATCACTCCTCTCCACAAAGCAGGCAATGTACTAGATCCCAATAATTACAGACCAATAGCAATTATCTGTTCCATAGCAAAAGTCTTTGAAAAGTTAATTTATAAACAACTGTCTAATTATCTCAGCAACAACAATATTTTATCACCTTCGCAATCTGGTTTTCGCTCCAATCATTCCACATCTACTACTTTATTAAAACTCACGAATGATATATTTTCTTCATCTGGTAATGGTAATCTCACTGGTGCAATATTTATTGATTTAACAAAAGCCTTTGATTTGGTCAACCATTATCTCCTATTGGACAAACTGTATGCTATTGGCCTCTCACGCAATGCCCTGCTTTGGTTTAATTCATATCTGCACAACAGAAAACAATGTGTTGCTATACAGGATGGTAGATCTGAATTGGCAGTACAGGAATGTGGGGTGCCACAAGGCTCAACATTAGGCCCGCTCTTGTTTTCAATATTTATTAATGATCTCCCCTCAATTTTCACAGGTTGTAATACTCAACTCTATGCCGACGACACAGTGATATATACATCTCTAATTACCTTACCTCAAATTCAGTTATCACTGCAATCAAATTTCAATAAACTCGAATCATGGCTCTCGGCTAATAAACTTTTAATCAACAAAACTAAAACTAACACTATGCTCTTTGGGACCACCCGTAACCTTGCATCCAAAACCATTAATCAACCATTTAATATCACTTGTCTGGACGGTACACAACTGCATAGAGTTGATCACATTAAATACCTTGGTCTATGGCTTGATTCAGAACTCTCATATAAATATCACATAGATAATATTGTTAGAAAAGTCAACTTTAGTGCTGGTGTTCTCTACCGCAACAGAAAATGTTTCACACTCCCTGTCAGAAAGAAACTGGTTCAGCAACTAATCTTACCCATCATGGATTACGCTGACGTAGTTTACCAAACTGCATCTAAAACCAACCTTCTTCCACTAAACACACTATTCAACCGTCTATGCAGATTTGCTCTTGGCTGCCCATATTTGACACACCACTGCACCATGTATGAAAATCTTAATTTGCCAGCCCCCACAGTAAGACGACAGCAGCACTGGTTACAGTTCATTTTTAAATGTATTCACTTCAATTATCCGCAATATCTCAAACAGTATATGGACCCTTTCACCTCTATACATCAACTAAGACACTGTGCACAGCTATTTTTTAAAGTTCCAACAAATGTTACTACCTCAGTTGGCAAAAAAGCATTCATGTTCAAAGGTCCATCTGACTGGAATAATCTCCCAGTTCATATTCGAGCTATAACATCATCACAACTGTTTAAAACTGTGCTGTCCTCTCACCTTGAGATTACTTGTTCATGTTTCCACCAATAATAGTATAACAGATCTTTGAAGCAATCACTTGAATATGTGCTTGTGTTTTGTTGTTTGGTTGTCTTATGTTCCTCTTGTTTGATGTTGTTTGAACCTGTTTATTATTAATTCTATTTTGTTTTGTGTTTGGTTTTTGTTTGCTTCTTTGTTTTGTTATGTTGAATACATATTAATGTATGTATTCTGTAAGCTGTGGACCCCCTTGAAAACGAGATGGTTCATCTCAAGGGGTAATTCCAAATAAAGAATTTCAATATATATCAGATAACACTAACAGTGCTTGAACAGATAAATGCATTTTCTCAAATGCATTCATCAAAACATCAAAGGCTTGCAATTGCTCATTAATTTTCTCAAGTCACGTCCACGTCATCAAATCAAACAGCGCATCTCCTCAAACATTTTAATCCCAGTTACATCACAATAACGTGAGTGACAGTGACAATTCAACAATCCACATATTCAGATTCGTCGTAATTCATATCCACAATCCATGCATGAAGACTTCAATTTATGCTTGAATGAAACTAAATCCAGGCGCCCCGTTAAACATCCACAGCGGAGAATATGAACGAGCGATAGGTTTCATTCATTAAAAACATCCCAGCGGGATTCACATTTGCAATGCTGCACGTTATTAAAATAACCACATAATGTGTATATCGCACCTCACGAGCGCCGTATATATAACGTGCATTATTTAGGACAAAGTAAATTTAGTATCAGCATTTTAGGTCTATTCTTTTACATTTCAAAAGCCCCCTCTAGAAAAACTAAGCACAAAAACATAATTCAGAATGGTATAATGGGATCTAGACTGAGAATTATTTCAGGAAGCGAGCTGGCATTTCTTTGCGAGGGTGTGGCCGTGGTTTATCCAGCTAACTCAGGGGTCGGGAACCTATGGCTCGCGAGCCATATATGGCTCTTCTGGTGACAGCATATGGCTCCCAGAATTTTTTGAGTAAAAAAAAAAAAAAAAAAAATTTTTTTTTTTTTTTTAATACTTGTGATATTTCTTAATAATACTGTGTCATTTAAAAGTAAACAGAAATTAGTTTTGAAGATACAGCTAATAGTATCTGTAGCTGAAGATATAGCGAGCAGAGCTGGCGAGGGAACACAAGTGGACAGAAATTAAAAATCTTCAACCTGAAGACCAGCTGATTCTTAAAACTTGGAACAAGCTTCCTGTGACATACCACACAATGCAGCGTGAGTATTGCCGTATATTGACCATGTTTGGCTCTACATATGCATGTGGGCAGTCATTCTTGCATATCGCTGCTGTCGGGACAAAACCTCATAACTCCATTTTTTTAATATATTTTTTTTAATATAAATCAACTCTGTAGATCATCCTCCATATGTGTGTGTGGGTTTTACAAAGTTTAAACAATGGGAAAGCATTAAACCGATCATCTGTCTAACCCTCCTAACTCTATTCACCCTCAAAATTGTGTTTGTTTTTTTCATCTGCTGAAAAGTTGGGTTTTTGGAGTTATGAGGTTTTGTCCCGACAGCAGCGATATGAGGAACATTAAGACCAACCTACACTCACGTTTAACTGATGGAAGCCTCAACGCCTGCATGAAGCTCAACCTCACCACGTATGAACCAGATTACAAGGCCATCAGCAAAACCATGCAGCACCAGAAGTCGCATTAAAAGTAAGACATATTTAATTCATTATACGTTAAAAATACTATATGGCTCTCAATAAAATATATTTAGAAATATTTGGCTTTTATGGCTCTCCCAGTCAAAAAGGTTCCTGACCCCTGAGCTAACTGAACTAAACTCTGCCCTCGACCAGGTTCAAACTTTTTGATCTGTTGTCATAGTGATTTAGACAATCGAGCGTCGGGGAACGGAAAGGTCTGGCTTAAGTCAAGCTATGCTGAAAATTATCCGGCTAACTCAGTTAGCCAGGTACGAGGAACAGGGCCCTGGTGTGGTCAGAAAACAATTACATGTCCTCACAACAGAACTTTAGGATTAAGGTTGAGAATTGGCAAAGTGGCCATTTAACAGCCTGATCTATTTTCCTGCATTGAGTAAATAACCCTAGTCTTAAAAGGCTTAGAATTATAGCACAGAGCATGGGTTATAAATACGCTAGTTATTATAGCACAGAACATGGATTATAAAGACAGTAAAATATAACATAGAAACATTTGAAAAACGAATGTTTACATATCAATACAAGTCAAAACTTATTTTTTTACAATTTTATGAAAACGGTATAACTTTCCAGTACAAATTACAATAGCTGCGGTTACATGGACAATATTTCCTCAATCTAATTGAAATCATTCAGATTGGAGTTTTTAAATCAACCGTTTACATGGACACTAAATAAACTGAACTGCGTTGACACTGCCCCAAGCATGTCATCAGATTACTTGTTTGACAGCATGCCCAGAAAGACTCTGCCTACACATACTCTCTGTCACTCACCACCTATATTGTTGTGAAACTAATTGTGCCCACGTGGGTTCATCATTTGAAAAAGTTGTTGTTTCAAGCCTTTCAACCTAGATCGTACCTGGCTGTAATGTAAAGCTATGCTAGACAGCCACGGAAACGTTTTGTTTTGGAATTTACATGGAAACTGGTGGTGGAGCTGGGGAGGAGTGCACCTGTGACCCCTGTTTCCACCAGGGGAGTCAATCTGGACATGGTTGAGGAGTACAAATACCTCGGTGTGCACATCGACAACAAACTGAACGGGTCAAACGGGCATATTGTACAAGAAGGGCCAGAGCCGACTCTACTTCCTCAGAAGGCTGAGATCCTTCAATGTCTGTACAAGGATGTTGAGGATGTTCTATGAGTCGGTGGTGGCGGGCGCCTTCTTGTACGTACGCTGTGACCTGCTGGGGCAGTGGACAGAGCAGGGGACACAAACAGGCTGGATAAGCTGGTCAGGAAGGCCAGTAGTGTGGTTGGGGTGGAGCTGGACTCCCTAGCGAGGGTGGCGGAGAGGAGGAGCCTTGCTAAGCTCCAGGGCATCAGGGAAAACCCCTCCCACCCACTATACACAGACTTGGCTGACAGGAGGAGCATGTTCAGTGCTAGGCTCACACTACCTAAATGCAGCACTGAACGGCACAGGAAGTCCTTCATTCCAACAGCCATCAGACTATACAATGCATCACTGTGCCTCACTGCATCACTGAGCAGTGACAGTTACCATCTTCCTGGACTTTTTTACTGTATATTTTATTCCATTTTTATTCTATTCTTATCTTAGGCAATTTGATTTGTTTTGTTATTCTTATTCATCACCTGTTCTGTCTAAATGTTTAATGTTGAGCGCTTTGCAGTGTCAAATTTCCCTCAGGATAATAAAAGTATTTCTATTATATTCTAACTTCTTCACGTCACTTAACGATGTCAAAAAGCTTAGATGTTAGAGAGAAAGGACCACTTTAAGGGGAGCATGGCTATTATATCTTCCTATTGAACTGATTATCAAAGGTTTATACCACCCCTCAACCGGGACAGTCTCTTCTGATTGAGGTGGTTACACAAGACAGTCTCTTCTGATCGGGCTATTATTCAGATTATATGGGGAATACAAAAAATATGCAGTATGTATTTCTAAAGACATTAGAAACGTGGCCCTCATTTCTACCATTAACAGTTCTCAGCATTTTTGGGAGCTTGAAATAGTGCAGTGTTTCAATTGTTGCTGTCCAGATAAATAAACTGCTGCTGTCCAGATAAACTTGCTATCCAGATAAACTGTTGCTGTCCTGATAAACTGTTACTGTCCAGATAAATAAACTGTTACTGTCCAGATAAACTTGCTATCCAGATAAACCATTGCTGTCCAGATAAACTGGGCTACTATCAGCCTCTGCGAATTTCCACAAGAAATTACAATAACATTATTATCCAGATGCTGGGAGAGCACGTTTACATTTACATTTTGTCATTTAGCTTTTATCCAAAGCGACTTACAAGTTCTGTACGACAAGTCAGCAGGAAGGGTACAACTCTTTCAGCTGAACACGTTTCGGTATTCGTAGTTCACTTCTCATCACCTTTTCTTGAATCTTCAAGCTCTCCACTCCAGTTCAGTCGGTAAAACATATGTTTCAGTGTCGGAGCTCTCATGTCAAGAGGAAGTCTGGATTGGTGGAGCACAGTGTCAATCGTTTCACCGATGTCTCTCAGAAACCCTTGGGCCGCTCCTAACCAACAACACTCTTAGTCCTTAGTCCTAATCCAACAGTCTACTTAATAACTCTTTAAAATGTAAAAAGAAATCTTCCAAATTGTGTTTCTGTCATTATTGTCCTGTAAATGAATGCAGTCATGCAGGAGCAGCTCTTCAACTGCTTATCAATCGTTCTTCTGCCCTCCTCTGCTCCTCCCTTCTCTTCTTTCATTCATTTCTTCTTGCGGACCACTGTCCATCCATCATCCTCCTCAGGAGTGGGGGGTGGAGGTGGGTGGGGTTTGGTCTTGTGAGTGGAGCCACTGGCACCGTCACACTCCATGTCCTGGTCCGGAGAATCGGGAAAAGAAAATATTTAGGATGTTTTTCAGACTAACTCATTAAAAGAAAAGGTTTCTTTGTTTCTGCTTTGAGAGCTTCTGGTTTGCTCACCTCCTCGCTCTCCTCACTCTCCTCCCCTGCCTGGTCGTCTGGTGTGGGCACAGCCGTGACCTTTGCCCTCTCTAAGGATTTCCTCTGTGCCAGCTTGTCCACAGCTTTTCTGACCTCAGCCAGCGCTCCCTGCTGGCACTGTCTATACAACTGGCAGAGAGTCTGGCACACCTGGAGGAGGAGAGAAGTGTAACTGCCTTACACTGTAATCATAACTACCTACCTTAAACTAGCCCATATAACATACAGTAACAATAATGCTGTATATATATATTTATATTACTGTATATATATGTATCCACATCCGTCTGAATATACCTGCATAATCCTTTTATATACCTGTAGATTACCCCATATAACTTGGTATGATAGCATGTACAATAGTTCTGTATATACTGTGTGTATGTATATATATTTATCCACATCTGTGTATATACCTGCATATAATCCCTTTTACATACCTGTAGATACTATATCTATACCTGTACATATCCCTTACCTACTCCCACTAGTTATACTGCTGGCCAGTATGACTTAGCCTACTACCATAGGGTCTTTATACCTACAGTATATCACTGTACATAATAATACTATAACATTGTAAATACATCTGATTAGCATTATTACTCAGTAGCAACTGTCCCTTCAATGCCACTGACTGGACTCTCAGTAGTAGTGACTGCACCATTGGCAGAGTAATTTCTGATAGTAGTAGTGACTGCACCATTGGCAGAGTCACTTCTGATAGTAGTAGTGACTGAACCATTAGCAGAGTCATTTCTGGGCCACTCAATTAGACGCCATTCAATCTTAAATCAACTATATATGCAACTTAATTAGATGCATAGCTACACAATATTTCAGAATCTTCATTTTCACCAGTGAATTCAAGCTAAGGATACACAGTGAGATGATTGGCCATAATGTTGACACTGTACCTGAGGTAAGCTGCCATCGTCCACCACGGTGTTAAACTCCTGGTCAATCAGTTCTGATATAAAGTCTTCTACCTCATATTCCTGGAGGTCAGCTACACACACAGGAGATAGAAGAGAGATGGAGGAGACTATAAATGCATATTGATGTGCTTCACATTTTCTAGGAAATAATGAATTCACCAAGACAAAAACACAAAACGCTACAAAAGTTGAGAAAGCCCCTAAAGACAATCAGTGGACTGAGAGGACAGCCGCGTTGGAATGAGAGGACAGCTTCCACAGCAGTGGACTGAGAGGACAGCCTTGACAGCTTCCACAGCAGTGGAATGCGAGGACAACCATGACAGCGTCCACAGCAGTGGACTGAGGACAGCCTTGAGTTTCCACAGCAGTGGAATGAGAGGACAGCCTTGACAGCTTCCACAGGAGTGGAATGAGAGGACAACCATGACAGCTCCCAAAGCAGTGGTTAGTTAGCTGGTTAATGTTAGTTACTTACCGTTGTCATGGAAATACTGTTGGACAATGTCCACCATCCAGTCAGCCTTCTGCTGCCCATACACGCCTCCGAAGCCATTATCTACAGCGATCTGTAAAATAAACCATGTCATATAAATCTGTTATCATTTCTACTGCAATCTGGAAAATAAAACATGTTTATATGAATATTATTATATCTACAGCAATATGGAAATAAAACATGTTCTATATACATTTGTTATAACATCTATAGCAATATGGCAAATAAAACACATATTACATTCATCCGTTATAATGTGTACAGCAATATGGAAATAAAACATGTTTTATATGAATCTGTTATAATATCTACAATTTAAGTTAATGTTAATTGTGCAGGAAAGGAAATAAGCCCAGAACGCTTATTCAAAGTCCTCCCCTTTATTTCAACAAGTCATTAAAAAACATACCAAGTCATGAAAACAATGCAACATCAAATATCAATCAAAACATGTAGGCCTACAGAAGAAAAACACGTCGTATGGAAAATAAAACAGTTTCAGATAAACATCTCAACTTCCTAGTCCTGTATAAAAAACTAAACCTCTCGACTTCCTAGTCCTGTATATAACATGGTGGAACGAACTTCCCACCAGTTAGGACAGACAAAACCCGACCAATCTTTCGCCGTCGACTAAAGACGCACTTCAATCAATATCTGAATTGAAAAAAACACTAACCTTCTTACATAATATTACAGACTATCATGCACTCTTCCTACTATACTAATATGTCTTTACTACTATGCACTCAACACTGTAGCACCCAATTTTCAACACTGTTTGATGAACATTGTTACTCAGCTGAAAGAGTTGTACCCTTCCTGCGTACAGAACTTGTAAGTCGCTTTGGATAAAAACTAGGGATGCACCGAATGGGAAATTCTTGGCCGAAACCGATACCGAAAATAGGAAACAGTTGGCCGAAAACCGAATGCCGAAAATGATTAATAGAAATATATATATATAATGTATTTCTTTTTGTTCAGCTACCTGATTATGACAAAAGACATGATTATGGCAAAACTTAACTTAAATAATATTGTTAAAAGTCAAGTGCATTTTCTTTTCTCTGTAGGTTAACTACAACCAAGTGCATTCAGAACAAAGCCAAGGTGCTTTAAAACTGCATAAAGATCTGCACACATGAGAGGGAGAATAGCTTATAGCAGACTAGAAAGACGAGTGAAAGAGGAACTGAAGCGTTGTTAGCTAGCTTAACGCTAACGTTAGTTAAGGTTTTTAACCGCGACGGGCATATAGTAATGGCGACGATATAAAGCATGTTAAAGACACATTTATTGGACGCGTTGCGGCTGCGCGCAGAGTTTACATAGAAACAGTGCGACTCCCAAGAGGAGTTATCACAGGCTGCAGAACACAGGACTGAAGAGCTCACGTTGCGCATGTAATGACTGAAGCCGCGTTTTGATGACATCATCACAACAACACGCGTTAGGTTACAGGTTGTTTCTGTTTCGGTGATATATTTTCGGTGAAAAAACTCTTTCGGCCAAAAGCCGAAAGGCCATTTTTGGCCATTTTCGGCCGAAAACTTTCGGTGGCCGAAATTTCGGTGCATCCCTAAAAAAAACATCAGCTAAATGACTAAATGTAAATGTATAATGAACTAAACCTCTTGACTTCCTAGTCCTGTATAACAAACTAAACCTCTTGACTTCCTAGTCCTGTATATAACAAACTAAACCTCTTGACTTCCTATACTGTATAACAAACTAAACCTCTCGACTTCCTAGTCCTGTATATAACAAAATGCAACACATGGCAATGTACAGTGGGGGAAATAAGTATTGAACACATCAACATTTTGTTAAGTAAATGTATTTCCAATGAGTGTATTCAAGCTAAATTTGCACCAGACTTTGGTATTAACTCAAGAAATCCAGACAAAATCTAAACATTAAACATTAATTCCTCTACATCTGTGTAGAGGAATGGGCCAAAATCACACCTGAATACTGCGGGTGATTAGTTACATCATACAGAAAGTGTCCTTGAAGCTGTCATTACAAACAAAGTATTGAATTAATTTCAGTTAGTGTGTTCAATACTTTTTTCCTATGTCATTCCACTCTATTACACATAACTTTATTTATGAGGCGGCTAAGTGGCGCAGTGGACAAGGCGCTCGCCACTAACGCAGGAGATGCTGGGTTCGAGCCCAGCTCTCTGCGTTGCTTCCGGCTTGGCTGGTCGTTCATACTAATACAATTGGCAGTATTAGAGGGTGGGAAAGCCGGTGGGTGGGGATCGGACGTTGTGGACAGCGACTCCTACAGGTCGGTTGGTGTGCCTGTACAGCAGAATCAGGAAGCAACGGGGGCAGCGTGAGCCTCCCACGCGTTACTCCTAGCCGCTGAGAGATCGCGCTGTACAGGTGAAAAGATGCGACAGCTGCCTCCTCGTGTACCGGAGGGGACGCGTGTATATTTTCCCTAACACACTTTCACTTCCACGATCTGATTGGCCACTGACGTTTCTCTCAGCGCCAATCGCGTTACGCCTAGTTATGCCTCTAACAGCCTGCTAGCTAGCTAACGCCTAGTTCTATCACTGGTTAAGCTTGGCGACTCTTTCGAAGTTGGTTAAGGTTAGAGTTTGGAATCAGGGCTGGTGGTCTATCGCCCTGCTCTAAACCAAACTCTAACCTTAACCAACTTCGAAAGAGTCGCCAAGCTTAACCAGTAATAGAACTAGGCGTAACGTGATTGGCGCTGAGAGAAACGTCAGTGGCTAATCAGATCGCGGAACCCGAACGCGGAAGTGAAAGTGCGTTAGGGAAAATATACACGCGGAGGGGACACATGATGCAAGGCTTGGTCCTCACTGCAGTCGACCAGTGGGAGGCATGGTCTAACAACGTTCGAGACAGGGGAGGGTAGGATTGGACAATAGGAAATTGGGATGGGAGAAAAATAGAAAATGGGGAGAAAAGGTAGATACATTTTTTTTTTTTTTTGTATGGACTTTAAAGTTTTGATTTTTTTGTCTGGATTCCCTGAGTTAATACCAAAGTCTGGTGAAAATTTCACTTGAATGGCCACATTGGAAATATATTTACAGGGCAAAATGCTGATGTGTTCAATACTTATTTCCCTCATTGTATATGGAGTGCAATGAATACATGGAATAGTCTACGTTCTGACTATGTATTAAACTGGTTCAGAACATATGAGGGAAAAAATATTACATCAGGCTTGGAGATCATGCCTAAATGATAGCTATTTTATTGTGCTACTTTTAGTCTATTTGTATACTCATTATATGGGTATACAGTGATTCACTTTATGTATTGCTCTTATTTAGTCAGAAACCTGCTAATAGTCTTTTATAGATTTGAATTTCAGAATTCAATATTACCCTCCCCCTCGTATGTACGGTATATGTTTACTGTTAGGATCTTAATACAATTTTCAATCTATCAATCAATCAATCAATACCTGATGACATCACAAGTTTGAGTTTTAGGATTTGAGTGAGTTGCTAATTTTCACTAATATTTTCGTACCGTCTCAGACCAGAAGAATAACGTGTATCATTCACGGTCTCAGACCAGAGGAATAACATGTATAAATGCACTGCCGTAGAATGTTATGAATTGAAAAAGGGGGACCCAGATGTAAACAAGACGAAAGTATTTCTCTGGTCTGCATCCCCTTAACAATTGTGTGTATTGAGCTGTACTGTATTGTACCCATTCTGCAATCTAAAAATGTCAATCAATCAGTCAATCAACCAGAGGAATAACATGTATGATGTTATGCATATGGCTCGCCGATATGTATTCCAATGTAGTGTGTGTCCCCCCCCCCCCCCCCCCCCAACGTACAGTTTCTACGACAAATGTATATACACTCTTTTTCTGGACACTTTTCGTATCACAAACAGTACTGTATTTGCAAATCTGGTATGTCATAAATGTATAGATGTAGCAGCAGTACGGTCTATCTGTATGTCGTGTGTGTCATATATGTTATGATGAATTGAAAATGGGGGACCCTGATTAAACAAGACGAAAGTCTTTCTCTGGTCTGCATCCCCTTAACAATTGTGAGCTGTACTGTACTGTACCCATTCTGCAATCTGTAATCAACTAGCCCTGCAGCTACTCACCTTACATTCAATAACACAACTACAGCTGAATGAATGAATGAATGAAAACTTTATTTAACAGATTGCAGAATGGGTACAATACAGTACGGCTCAATACATACAATTGTTAAGGGGATGCAGACCTGAGAAAGACGTTTGTCTTGTTTCCATCAGGGTCCCCCATTTTCAATTCATATAGACATATATGACATACATGACATACAGATAGTCAGTACTGCTACATCTATACATTTATGACATACCAGATTTGCAAATACAGTACTGTTTGTGATACAGAAGGAGTCAAGAAAAGGGAGTATATACATTTGACGTAGAAACTGTACATTGGAGGTTGGGTGGGGGGGGTTGGGTACATTGGGATATTGACAACCATACTGGGTAATTTACATTGGAGGTGGTTGGGGGGGGGGGGGGGGGCGGGGGGCATACTGTATAAACAAGTAACACTGTACATTGAGGGGGGGGGGGAGGAGACACTGTACAAACAAACACAATTGTACATTGAACTATTGACAAAACCATACTAGGTAAATGACTGTACATTGGAGGGGGTTGGAATGATTGGGTTAGGATATTTACAGGGGCCAGTGTTGAATTGCAGTCTCCCGTAGGTGTCCCTTGAGAGAGGTTTTGAAAGTGGGTAGTGATCCACATTCCTTTACAGCTTTGGGTAGGGCGTTCCACATTGATGTGGCATAATTGCGAAACGTGTTTAGTCCCTTATTTGAGCCGAATCTGGGTTTGACATGATTTGTGGAGCTCCCTCTGGTGTTGTGATCGTGGTATTCACTGACCTTTGGGAAGTATTTTGACATGTACATGGGTACCTTGGTCGTGTAGTGTATCTTGTAGACCAGGCCCATTGCAAGTTGTTGTACTCTGTCGTCTACTCTAAGCCATCCTAGGTTGTCGAAGTGGGCAGGGGTGAGGTGGGTTCTAGGAGTAAGGTCAAGCAGTAGTCTGACCAGCTAGCATTCATTAGCACAGTTAGCATGCATTACAGTTAACATACATTAAAGCTAGCATTCATTAGCATTAATTACAGTTAGAATTAATTAGTACAGCTTCCATGGAGTATCTGGAAGGAGTAGGTTGAACGGTGTCTTGCCTGCAGAACCGGCCAACTCTCCAGTGCAGCTCTCACTCCTTCTGCAAAGAGTTCACGTGTGGAGCTGGACATCGCCATTTTGGATCTCATCAGGCATCACGAGTCGAGCGAAGATTAAAGGACTGAGATACGCGCAGGATAGAGTAGTCGAGCCTGGCTGCAGTCGATGTTTAAAATTGTATTTTTATTTAATTGGAGATTGTTAATTTATTCGCTGTTCATAATGAAAATGAATCGTATCCAGAAGTTAGTGGACTTCAGTTGTTCTTTTGTGGAACATAATACAACAAACTCTAAAAGTCAATACTTTAGTCTGATTGATTGAAAACTTTATTAACAGATTGCAGAATGGGTACAATACAGTACAGCTCAATACTAACTGCTAAGAGGATGAAGACCAGAAAAAACGTTTGTCTTGTTTACATAAGGGTCCTCCATTTTCAATTCATCAAGACATTTATGACATACAAACATAGTCTCATTTGGTTTAAATCCTTAATCACCAACCATTGCACCACAATCTGCAGTTGTTTTAAATTAGTACAAACTATTATGATCGCACTTATTGTTTATTCTTATTGTATTTATCATGTACCGTATTATGCTCAACGTCATTGAACATGAAGGCTTGCCCTCAATTCATTTTCGAGTTGAAATAAAGATGGAATGAATGACTCACCTGGTGCTTACCGTTTTTAATAAAAAAAAAATAGACTTTGAAGGCTAATGTTGAAATTGTTAAGCTAGCAGCTTCCTTGTTGACTAGAAGCCAGGTGATTGACTGGTACAGAGGACGTGCTGTACCACATACGTCTGGCTTTAGATGTTTATCAGCTGATTTAAAGATGAGGTGACTTTGCAATTAACAGTTGTAATTAGGAAAGGGATATTTAAAACGTTTATTTCATTACAATACAATTCTTATACTTATTTTCCAACACAACAACATTATGCACATTTCCATGATGACGTTGACCTGTTTCCATGGCAATACTGAACAAGGCAAATTCCATTTTCAGCTTTTGTAGACAGAGTAGCTCATACAGAATTAACTATATACATTATGCTACTTCTATTGAATATCTCTCAACAGAACATCTTAGATGTGATCCATCATGAGAACATAATGTTTTTAATCTTACTGTAGAATATCTTCAATTATGTCCATTACCCAGTAATCAATCGTATTTTCAGTTCAGTCAATATTTGTGAACAGGCACAACAAATTAGGTTCATATTCTAGCATTGCTAGAAGGTCTCATTTGGGTGTAAGAGCTCACACAAACATTTGATGTTCTCATAAAGTCAGAGCCCCATTAATTGTCTATGGAGCAGCTCCAGATTTTACATCCCAGTGACATCACAGATTGGAGGTTCTCTCTCTGATTTCTAGCTTTAGGAGAAAGTGGTATTTGTTCACAAATACTGACTGAACTGTCCAGGGACACATGAAGAACATAATATGTGAATTCTTAAAATGAAACATTCCCCTTTAATTGGCTTATATCAAGCCAATGAGGACCCCAAAGAGAATAGTGGCTACCTTGATGATCATGTGTTGACCAATGCGGAAACCAGAAAAACAACCAGTAGCTGTTCTAATGACATTGAACTGATTTAACACAAAATAAAGTATAATGGTATTTCCACAATTCATTTGTTGGTCACTACCATCATGGACTAGATAACCAGTCATTTAGAAAATGTCTGCTTGTTAAAATGCTCAGTCTTGACTCTTGCTGGCGTTGAAGATCTTGGCCAGTAGGGAAACATTTGATTGGCTCTTCTCTTGAATGAGACGGGCCTTGTCCTGGCCCTTAGCTAGGTGCTTCTGGGAAATAGAGTTTTTATGCTTCATCTTCTTCAGCTGAATCTCCTCCTCTGTCTCACGCTGGGTAAACTCCCACTGTTTCTCCTCCACCTGGAGAGAGGAAGAGAGATGAAAAAAAGGGACAAAAAGAGGAGGAGAGAGGAGGAGAAGATGAAATATGAGAAGATAGGAGGAAAGCAGGGAGAAGAGAGGAGACTAGTTGAGATACACATCAGTCACCATATCATTCAGATCAGGCTCGTCCGTTTACTTTTTCTATACTAATACAATGTGATTCTGTCATGATGGTGATTCTGTCATGTGACAGTGATTCTGTCATGTGACAGTGATTCTGTCATGTGACGTGATTCTGTCATGTGATGGCGATTCTGTCATGTGACAGTGATTGTCATGCGACGGTGATTCTGTTATGCGGTGTTGATTCTGTCATGCGAGGGTGATTCTGTCATGCGAGGGTGATTCTGTCATGCAAGGGTGATTCTGTCATGCAAGGGTGATTCTGTCATGCAAGGGTGATTCTGTCATGCGAGGGTGATTCTGTCATGCGAGGGTGATTCTGTCATGCGAGGGTGATTCTGTCATGTGACGGTGATTCTGTCATGATGGTGATTCAAAACAACAGTGAAAAGCAAGCAGTAGCACGAGAAAATAACATCTGTACCTGCTCTCCTCTTTTCTTTAATGTTAAATAAACAGACAGACCTGCTCTCCTCTCTTCTTTAATGTAAAATAAACAGACAGACCTGCTCTCCTCTCTTCTTTAATGTAAAATAAACACAGACCTGCTCTCCTCTCTTCTCTCTCTTCTTGCGGTGGTGATCCATGCTCTGGCTCTTCTCTACGTTAGACAGGTAGAAGTTAGTTTCTCTCTTGGCCTGAGAAATCTCTGTTCGGAGACGCTGCTTCAGGACTGTACGCTCATACGCCAGGCGCTCGTGGAGATGAGTCCAGTGGAACCTATGGAGATACTAGAGAGGGAGACGGGGAGGGAGAGAGAGAGAGAGAGAGAGAGAGAGAGAGAGAGAGATACACTCAGAGAGAGACGGAGATAGAGACATTTACATTAGGGATGCACCGAATGGGAAATTCTTGGCCGAAACCGATACCGAAAATAGAAAACAGTTGGCCGAAAACCGAAAGGCCGAAAATGATTCATAGAATAGATTTTTTTTTACCAATGTTGTGAAACATTATGATTATGGAAAAATATATGATTATGGCAAAACTTAACTTAAATAATAAATAATCACTATTATGGGTCCATAAAACATTTATTCAGCACTTCTGAATGCATACAGTACATTAATTCCATCTTTTCTCTGGCTGCCGCAGCGGACATCTGTGCTCTACTGAGCGCACCTTTCTAGTCCCCAGCTGAATGTGCTCGCTTGACTCGGCACAGTAGACGCACGACAGACAGATGTGAGAAACACAATCCCCCCCCCTCTCGCTCTGAATAATATGCATATTAGATCACTCAGTGATTAACCGCGACGGGCATATAGTAAAGGATATAAAAGCATGTTAAAGACGCATTTATTGGACGCGTTGCGCGCAGAGTTTACATAGAAACAGCGTGACTCCCGACAGCGCGACATCATCACAACAACACGCAAGGTTGTTAGGTTGTTTCTGTTTCGGTGATATATTTTTGGTGAAAAAACTCTTTCGGCCAAAAGCCGAAAGGCCATTTTTTGCCATTTTCGGCCGAAAACTTTCGGTGCATCCCTAATTTACATGTAGTCATTTAGCTGACTCTTTTATCCAAAGTGACTTACAAGTTGTGTACAACAAGTCAGAAGGAAGGTTTACATCTCTGGCAGCTAAGGGTAAGTAACATTGGGTCTCATTCTCGAACGTAGTTACGACAAAATATTTCGTCTTAGCCAGATTTCGGCCTATTTAAGACATATTAGGGCTGGGAGTGAGAGTCCTCAAATTTTCCTGAGATCTTATTTGAGAGCAGATCCAAGAGTGCTGAGGAGCACTCTTAAATATGCTCTCAGCCCACGATCAAATCTCATGATTGATTGACTAATTTAAAACTTTATTACAACTTGACAGACTGTGTTCTCATAGTGATTCCTTCATGTTAACGCTACAGGCCTCCTTGGAATTAATTACTTGATCATAATTAAAATAAATATGACAATATTTGTACGATAAGAAATTACGCATTTGATGTCGGAAAAATAAATAATATGGATTCATCTGATCACAGGGCAGCTGGATTAACCATATCTGAACCAGCTATTTTGGACAAATGTATAATTACTTTAATTACTCAGATATTCAAACACAATTATGCAATTATTGTGAAATGATTGAAAATAATAATAATTTAATGCCTTCTGTGGAATTTGCATTTCTTATTTGTTACACATCTGTTTTAATGATTAATTATATACATTTGAAAGAATGCAGGTCAACATGCAATGTATCCCATTGATTGGTATTGATTTAAAACTTTATTAACAGATTGCAGAATGGGTACAGTACAGTACAGCTCAATTACATAAGGGGATGCAGACCAGAGAAAGAATTTCGTCTTGTTTACATCAGGGTCCCCCATTTTCAATTCATCATAACATATATGACACACGCGACACAGATAGACAGTACTGCTACATCTATACATTTATGACATACCAGATTTGCAAATACAGTACTGTTTGTGATACAAAAAGAGTCCAGAAAAGAGAGTACATTTGACGTAGAAACTGTTGGAGGAGGTTGGAGGGGTGGTAGACTTACACTGTACAAGCAAAACTGTACATTGGAATATTGACAAAACCATACTTGGTCATTTACTGTACATTGGAGGGGGTTGATATAGCTATAAACCTGCATTCCTTCGAATATATCAATTAAACTTATATTGAAATACACTATATAGCCTATACACCAACACTGAAATGACAGTGGATAAATAAATAAGAACTAAAGCTAATCGGTGGAAATAGACTGCATTAATATTCCATAACAAGTCTTGTGTGCGCCTACGAATGAACAGTAGCCTATAGGCTTATGGAATAATAAGCCATACTGCTTCATTCATTACGCCCGCCGGCCCGTAGGCTATATATATTATATGTCATTCATTCATTCATATACAGTACTGCGCGCGCGTGTGTGTGTGCGCGCGCGCGCTGCGGCAGGTGTGTACCGCAAGCTGTATATGATGCCAATACATTAATCTAATCTAGTTTTGATGGGCGCAAGCGTGATTATGAAACCTAGCCGCATTTCTCGGAGACGCTCTCTGATTGGCACTGACTGACGCTAGGTTTCGTAATCACGCGGCTCTCAAAGCACTTCCGCCATTCCATTTCACACAGCTGCGTCAACAGTTGCTTTATAAGGACTGTCGGGGGCGTGGTTTGTATGCAAATGAGCTGAACGGGAACGCGCTTTGGAGTTTAAGACATAATGCCATTCTCCAAGCAGATATCAGATCATATAATTTCTGCGACCGTTTCAGCCACTTAAGACATATCTCCAGCACGTTCAGGACTCAGAGTGTACTTGTCATAGATTATGTCTCAGTGGTTCCAAGATAAGTCTTCCAGAATATATCTTTGAAAGATTTTCGGGAATGAGACCCATTGTTCTTCAAACAGTGTTGAACTTGAGTGCTACAGTCTTGAGTAGTATAGAGAAATTTGCATAGTAATATAGGCACAGTAGATTACCTAGTAGTAAAGTGCATAATAGTAAAAGACAGTACTGTAGTGACTAGGGATGACCCCCGGACCCCGGTTCTAAACGGGAACCGGTACTATATTAGAAAAGGCCGGAGTATTTATAAGCTCCGACGTCATCGGTACTGCTATAGATACTCTAGAGAAATGATTATTATTATTATTATTATTTAAAAGTTGCGAACGATCTCTCCTCTCTCTGACTCCGCACGAGAAGCGAGCCGCAGCGAGTCATTATTATACACACACTCCTCGCGAGTCGCGATAGTCATATACACATACGGGTACTTCTTAACTAAGGTGCTGTCTCCGTGCTGACACAGACAGCTCTGCCTCTGCATGCACTGAGTCGTGATGGCGGATAGAGCGAAGCGGTCGAAAGTATGGATATACTTTACAAGAGTCGATGCCGACAACGCACGTTGCCACAAGTGCAACAAAACATTTGCAAGTAAGGTTGGCAATACGAGCAATTTATCAAAACATCTGTTGGCAAAACATGATATTAGTGTGCAGAAATGCACGTATTCGACTGCCTTGCGCGCAGTGTTCCATCTGCATCCACATCCACTGCAGCCGGTAAGCCAAGATACGGAGTTGCCTAGGCTAATAACGAATTATTACAAATAGGCTAATAAACAAAATAATTGTTTAGCTACAAAATACAAATACTACAATCTAAAAACGTTTTATAGATCGTCAAGCTGAGGCGTCAGCCACCATGTCCCAGCCCAGTGAGCCCACCACCAGTGCCACCACACATCCTCCCTCTACCTCCACCACCCAAAGTCCTTTCTCCCTAGCAGCTAGAGGAAGGATGACAGAGGATAGGGTGAACGAGTGTCACAGGGCTGTGACAAAGTTTGTTGTCAAAGGCCTGCACCCGTTCTCTACAGTGGAGTCCAAGGACTTTAGGTAACAACTAATCATTCAGTGTATATCGTTTTTTTTTGTATACATAGTTGTCTAACTTGTCTGTTGTTGTTGTTGTTGTTGTTGTTGTTGTTATTATAAGTTATTATTGAAGCAGCTATTCCCACCACTCCACACACATTTTCAATAATTCAATCATTTCTAATCTTTACTGTAGGGAGATGACCAATGCTCTCAACTGCAAATATACCCCTCCCTGCATAAATTATATTTATTTATAATACTCATTTATAAAGTTGTATAAATAATAAAGCAATGTCGATTCTGTTCTTAAGTAATTGTCTTTTTTTCTTGCGAAAAATAAGCAAAAAGAACCGATAAGAGTATCGACAAAGTACCGAACCGTTAAGCAGTATCGATAAGAGTAGCAGTATCGATAAAATCCTAACGATACCCATCCCTAGTAGTGACCCACTTGGGACATATAAACATCCATGAGCTGAATGTTGTTTACATTGTTAGCTGTTGGATGTTAGCTGTTGGATGTAGCCATTCATTGCAACTTCCGTTCTTTATGTTGGGAAGTAAAATTAATTCGATTTGACAACTGTAACTATATCACTAAGGCCCTGTTTAGACGGAAACGCTAGCAGGTGAATCCGCAAATTTTTTTTCCCGGATGTGCCTTTTGTTTATACGGCAACGCCGTTTTTACGGGGAGAATCCGCAAAAAAGTGAGACCACCTTCCTGGGTGGAATTCCTAGAAACGATAAACCTTTGTGCCATCATCTAAACTGTCAAACCGCATAAAACTATGACGAAAGGGTTGTCAAGGCTCTCGTCGCGTACTGCTTACGTCACAGGCATGCGCCAGTAGCCGAGAAGCGTAAACAAAGCATGTCTGATTCTATCCATGGCGATCACCTGAAGGCTACGTTGACTTTTAAATACACAAGAATCAGTCCCGCGGCTATCGCAACTATTAGTGACTGGAGCCACTGTCTGTGAGTGACTCTGCTTTGGTCCAATCACATTCCCCCACCCAGTCTGCGAATCAGAGGCAGAGTAGGGCGGGTCTTCACAGCACGGTCATGTGACATCTGCGCCAACCGTGTGACAGCGGGGCTCCGTCGTCTCGAGTCTTTATAGCCTCGTCTGCACGCAGAATTCCATCCCAAAACACTAGTCTAAACGCAAAATTAAAAGTGAGACCGCAAGACGACTTCTGCGGTTTCTGCTGAGACTAAACATGGCCTAACATGGCCTAGGGCATAACAAAAAATAGTTTGTTTCCGGTTGCCGACCGACCCTGCCGATTTAGGTGCGACCCAATATATTTTATGAGTTTTAAAAAAAAAAATATATATATATATATATAAAAAAAAAAAAAAAAAAATCTTTTTTTGAATAAAGTTTCATAGAAATCTTAGTCAAACCTTTAGTATTATGGATATTAAACATGCTGGCAGAGTACATGCATCCATGTTGTTGTGAACATTTTAATTAAATAAAGAAATTCCCTATCCATAGTCGCCGTGGGAAAGAATAAAATAAAAAAATAAAATAAAATAAATTCCCTACCTACCCATGCCTTAACTGACAACCAACAGGAAACAAACAATATTTTTTTTTATGCCTAACCCTCCATATAGTTAAACCACTGTAACTCTACCACCAACGCCCAATACAAAGTTAAACCACTGTAACTCTACCACTAACCCCCCACAGTAAAAAACACTGTAACTCTACCACTAACTCTCTATACAGAGTTAAATAACTGTAACCCTACCACTAAAACTCTATACAGAGTTAAACCACTGTAACTATACCAACTCTACCACTAACGCTCCACAGTAAAAACCACTGTAACTCTACCACTAACTCTCTATACAGAGTTAAACCACTGTAACTATACCAACTCTACCACTAACGCTCCACAGTAAAAACCACTGTAACTCTACCACTAACTCTCTATACAGAGTTAAATAACTGTAACCCTACCACTAAAACTCTATACAGAGTTAAACCACTGTAACTAACTATACCACTAACTCTCTATAGAGTTAGACCACTGCAACTCTACCACTAACCCTCCATACATAGTTAAACCACTGTACCTCTACGCCACTAATCCTCTATACAGAGTTGACTAAGGCCCTGTCCACACGAACGCTGGGTTTAATGTAACCGTGATTGTATGTGCGCAGTTGCACTGTTCGCCCACACACAACCGGGGTTTTGCTACACTGCAACCGCGGTCTTTGAAAACCAGAGTCCAAAGTGAAGTTTTGCGCGCACCCCGGTTACAGTGTGCGTGTGGGCATAGTAACCAAGGCTATTTCCAGTGTTTACGGCAGAGCTGTCGCTATTATTTCCCATGTTTACGGCAGACTGTCGCAAACAAAAGCAAGTTAGCAACCGAACGCGGGGTAGAGAGATTAGAGCAGAGCCAGCTACACCAGTGTTTACAGCAGAGCTGTCCCAAGTAGCGTTATATGAAAATGATTGTAACAAACTTTTGTTCGAAACGTATCGTCTGTGCTGAAGAGTGTTGTGATCGACTGATGTCTGTTGTCGCATTCCTGACCTGACCAGAGTAAACCTGTAGCTGCGGCTAAACTAAGCTCACGTGTTGTCAAGTTATTGTTATAAGGAACCCAGTCCCAACTATAACAGTCTGCATCCCATTAACAATTGTTTGTATTGAGCCGTATTGTATTGTACCCATCTGCACTGTGTTAAATAACGTTTACATCCATTAATTCTACTACTAGCCCTAACTTTAGATCACACAAACACACTTTATATTTATTGATAAAGGATTTGCACTACAACTCGTACACCTACTGTAAATTGTACCTAAATTGCACCTCATCCCATTTCTGCCTTGCACTATATAGTATTGTATATTAGTACACTGCATAGTATTGTATATTATATGGTAACTCAGTTACGTCTATTCTGCATCGAACATTGTACATATGTCTATACTGAACACTGTGACCTCATTTTTTTTAATTTTTTTTTACTTCTATACTATGTTATTTTATTTCATACTTATCTTGTCTTGCACAGTCTCTGGAGCGTAACAGTAAGAAGCATTTTGTATAAAAGTATTCTGTACTTCTGTATGACAACTATTAACACTTTGATTGCCTAAGGCTAAATTCATTATATACCATAGGTTGCCGGCTCTATTTGTCTATGGAGAAATTCCCCTTCTTTGCAGGGCTATAACTTTTTTTATTCTATTGCTACATTGCCATTATTAGGGCCCATTCAAAGTCCTATATGTATTGTTCATTGTGTAGCAACGTTAAACTTTTTCATTCACATATTCATAGTAAAGTATGGTCTAATGTATAAGTATGTTTTCATCTCTTTCTGCAACTTTCTCCAGAACGTGATCTATAGCCCCAAATGCATTATATTGATGATGAAATACAGTTTGATGGCAATCGGGGCGATATAAAAAATTTCAATTGGACGTACTTCTAGAATGATCTACGTATGATCTGATGATGACCGGATGGGCGGGGGATCGTTTATAATTCCGTGGGCAGCGTTATATCATTCATCTAGTGTGGGTCATATGTTCATCATAACAGTTTATATGGAACACGTTCAAAAATAACGCTGAATCTTACCGTGTCTTCCTCGCGCCGTTGGACGATCAGCGTGGTGTAGACCTTTTTTTCGATTATGGGATGTTTATCCTGATGAACCATTTCCAGCTTGTATAATACTATATACGTCCAAATAACGTTGTTTATTGAGTTAGGGCGAGCAATTGATCATCCAGTGTGATGAGATGGAGTCCGGCTACCGGACGCGAGTGCCCGGAGCCCCCTCAGCATCGACGGGGCACCGGTTGAGAGAGTGAACAGTTTCAAGTACCTCGGAGCCCACATATCCGAGGACTTGACATGGACCACACACATTGACAGTGTTGTGAAGAAGGCACGACAACGCCTCTACTTCCTCAGGCGCCTAAGGAAGTTCCAAGTCAGTCAGAAGATCCTTAAGAACTTCTACTCATGTACAATAGAGAGCATCCTGACTGGCAACATCACCCCCTGGTTTGGGAATAGCACTGCACAAAACCGAAGCAGACTACAAAGAGTGACACGTTCAGCGGAACGCACAATTGGAGGGGGGCTTCCCACCCTCCAGAACATTTACAACAAGCGGTGCAGGGGCAAGGCTAAGAGAATCATCAAGGACTCCAGCCACTATAACAGTCTGCATCCCCTTAACAATTGTTTGTATTGAGCCGTATTGTATTGTACCCATCTGCACTGTGTTAAATAACGTTTACATCCATTAATTCTACTACTAGCCCTAACTTTAGATCACACAAACACACTTTATATTTATTGATAAAGGATTTGCACTACAACTCGTACACCTACTGTAAATTGTACCTAAATTGCACCTCATCCCATTTCTGCCTTGCACTATATAGTATTGTATATTAGTACACTGCATAGTATTGTATATTATATGGATGAGCACTTCCTGTTTGGGGCGCCCCTCCCTCTTGGCCGATCTGCCGATCGGCCACCAGATGGCGCTCTCGAACCGTTAAGACAGTTGGTGGGAGCCCACCAGCACATCTCAGGGCTCCGGAGGGAAAATATAATTTCGATCACAGATTTTTGAAATATTGATATCAAAGACGAGTTACGGCGTCCTCGGCACCTTTAGCATGGCTCTGAATGACGTGAAAAAGTGTTTTCCGGCAATCAAAGTGTTAAAGAAACTTGAAACTTGAACGTTACTACATTATTACGTTAGCATGTAAGCTAACAAAATCGGCGATCTTTTTGTGAGACTAAACTCCGCTCTTGGTGGTAAATTGTGTCCACCATCATCCCTGTACCCAAAAAATCTACGCCCACTTGCCTCAACGACTACCGCCCTGTAGCTCTCACCTCCATAGCCATGAAGTGCTTTGAGAAGCTAGTGAAGGGCTACATCTGTTCCTCCCTCCCCATCAACCTGGACCCCCTGCAATTTGCATACCGCCCCAACAGGTCCACGGAGGACGCCATAGCCCATGTGCTGCACACAGCAGCATCACACCTGGACAAGAGGCAGGGGAACTATGTGAGAATGCTATTCATCGACTACAGCTCAGCATTCAATACCATAGTCCCCTCCAAACTCATAGCAAAGCTCAGGGACCTGGGCTTGAACTATGACCTCTGCCAGTGGGTCTTGGACTTCCTGACGGGCAGACCCCAGGTGGTGAGAGCAGGCAACTGCACCTCCTCATCCATCACCCTCAACATAGGGGCCCCACAGGGCTGTGTTCTGAGTCCCCTCCTCTACTCCCTGTACACACATGACTGTGTGGCTCAGCGGAGCAACAACACAATCATCAAATTTGCTGACGACACAGTAGTGGTGGGCCTGATCTCTGCAAACGACGAGAGGGCCTACCTGGAAGAGGTCAAGGTCCTGGGGGGATGGTGCCAGGAGAACAGACTCTCCCTGAACATTAGCAAAACAAAGGAGATGATTGTGGACTTTAGGAAGTCGGGGGTCAAGGACTACAGCCCCCTCAGCATCGACGGGGCACCGGTTGAGAGAGTGAACAGTTTCAAGTACCTCGGAGCCCACATATCCGAGGACTTGACATGGACCACACACATTGACAGTGTTGTGAAGAAGGCACGACAACGCCTCTACTTCCTCAGGCGCCTAAGGAAGTTCCAAGTCAGTCAGAAGATCCTTAAGAACTTCTACTCATGTACAATAGAGAGCATCCTGACTGGCAACATCACCCCCTGGTTTGGGAATAGCACTGCACAAAACCGAAGCAGACTACAAAGAGTGACACGTTCAGCGGAACGCACAATTGGAGGGGGGCTTCCCACCCTCCAGAACATTTACAACAAGCGGTGCAGGGGCAAGGCTAAGAGAATCATCAAGGACTCCAGCCACCCGAACAACTGCCTCTTTGAACTGCTGCGGTCAGGCAAGCAATACCGGAGTCTCAAGGCGAGCACAGAAAGACTCAGAAGAAGCTTCTATCCCCAGGCCATCAGGCTGCTCAACGAACAATAAACACTATGCAACAACCATCAAATGCACACAGCACACACATCCACACGCACACACTCACTTTAAACAAACAACACACTGCAGCACCCACTCTCCACACTTTAGATCACCTAAACACACTTTATATTTATTGGTAAAGGATTTGCACTACAACTCGTACACCTTACTGTAAATTGTACCTAAATTGTACCTCATCCCATTTCTGCTTTGCACTATATAGTATTGTATATTAGTATATTGCATAGTATATTGTATATTGTATGGTAACTCAGTTACTTCTAGTCTGCATCGAACATTGTACATATGTCTATACTGAACACTGTGACCTCTATTTTTACTTCTTTTTACATGCTACTTTATTTTATTTCATACTTATCTTGTCTAGCACAGTCTCTGGAGCGTAACAGTAAGAAGCATTTTGTATAAAAGTATTCTGTACTTCTGTATGACAACTAATAAAGAAACTTGAAACTTGAACTTGATGTTTGTTGTTTCATCAACAAATGAGGCAGAACACACAGTGAATGTATCCTTTTTTGTTTATTGCACATTGTTCTAGCTGCAAACTGTAGAATTGTTTGGCTGTGAGCAAGGAGGGATGTTTGTGTTCCAGGCTTCAGGTCAGTTTCCGGTATTAACCCTAAACCCTTCTGGTTGGTTGAAATGGCCTTCATGTTTGAACTACATCGCCACCTACTGCTTTGGCATTGTACTACATGTATATGACATCACTCTGTGCAGGGTTTAAACCAGTCATGTGGACAGTTTTATTTTTTTGAATAATTTACAAAAAAAACTGTGTCAAAAATACCCGTGATCGTGTGGACTGGGCCTAACTGTAGCCCTACCACTAACCCTCTATACAGAGTTAAACCACTGTAACTCTACCACTAACCCTACAGAGAGAGCGAGAGCGAGAGAGAGAGAGTGAGAGAGAGAGACCTTTACCTTAATATTCCAGAGGTCAGCGTGGAACCGGCTGTGTTTCTTTCCTGACATGGGGGTGTTATGGAGCGTCGCCGCCACGCGCTTAGCGAGACGCTTATCCCGAAACTCCACCCAGCCCTCTGTAAAAGAACAGCGCTTTGTGTCCACCTTCTTCCGCTTCTTCATCTTCCTCACAAATCGGTCTGATGGAGAGAGAGAGAGAAGAGTGCAAAGAGGAGGATAGAGGGAGAGAAGGAGAGAAGAAAGAGGGGAGAAGGGAGTGAGAAGGGAGCGGATTGGAAAGAGGGAGGGGATGTTGTCTTTAATTTGTGCTGTATATACTATGTTTTTAACTATGCTCTATTTTTATTCTGTATGAACTTTGGATCTACAGTGTAAGGCGACAACATGTTCATGTATTTATACTGTAACTCTACTCACTTTGAGGCTGAAGGAATATTCGTCCTATTTCTCCATAATGAGACAACATGTTCCTCATGTCTCTGGGTCTCAGTCTGGGAGGGATGTGACCGATGTACACAATGCCTGGGATGGACTTGCTGTCTGACAGAGCAACGCCCTTCTTCTGGCCTGCTGCTCCACTATAGAGCCTGGCTCGCTTAGCGATGTGAGCCCCTTCATCACCGTCATCATCACCGTCACCGTCATCATCATCATCATCATCATCTAAACCATCTTCACCGTTGTCCTCCTCATTATCATCTTCCTGACTATTATCATCATCTAAACCATCTTCATCTTTATCCTCCTCCTCATCACGATCGCTCCTCTCTGCTGCCTGGCTCTCATCCTCTTTCATCTTCTCTTCCGCTCTTTTCTCCATTTTATCAGCAGACGTTCTGTTCCCTGGGGGATGACAGGCAGACAACCAGATAGAGACAGACAGACACACACACACAGACAACCAGATAGAGAAACAGATATACAGACATACAGGACAGACAAAGACAGACAACCAGATAGAGAGAAACAGACAGACAGACAACCAGATAGACAAACATACAGGACAGACAAAGACAGACAACCAGATAGAAACAGACAGACAGACAACCAGATAGATAGACAGAGACAGACAACCAGATAGAGACAGACAACCAGATAGAGAGACAGACAGACAACCAAATAGACAGACAACCAGATAGACAGACCAATCACGTGTCAGATTCCATAGCTCCATTTGAGGAAAAGATGATAAACATTGCACTTTACAAATTAAGTAATTTCATGTCTTTACAGAAATATTGGTGAATGGTGAGCATTTGTTTTATGGCCTATGGTATTTTCACACTCCTCACAGAAGAGAAGGCTGCTTAGAGACAACATTCCCTCCTCACAGAAGAGAAGGCTGCTTAGAGACAACATTCCCTCCTCACAGAAGAGAAGGCTGCTTAGAGACAACATTCCCTCCTCACGGAAGAGAAGGCTGCTTAGAGACAACATTCCCTCCTCACAGAAGAGAAGGCTGCTTAGAGACAACATTCCCTCCTCACAGAAGAGAAGGCTGCTTAGAGACAACATTCCCTCCTCACAGAAGACAAGTCTGCTTTAGAGACAACATTCCGTCATTCCCTCCTCACAGAAGACAAGGCTGCTTTAGAGACAACATTCAGTCATTCCCTCCTCACAGAAGACAAGGCTGCTTTAGAGACAACATTCCGTCATTCCCTCTTCACAGAAGACAAGGCTGCTTAAAGACAACATTCCCTCCTCACAGAAGACAAGGCTGCTGAGAGACAAGCATCCATCAACATTAGTCAATAGCGACACTAGGGCTGGGCGATATGACGATATTATATAAATATCGGGTACAGTTCATTAACGATACACTTTTTCAACGTATCGTGGATATCGTGATGTTTTGCCCAAGAGGATTGTGTCGCGTCAATCTGTCCACACGTTACTCGTTCATATCTCAGCCTGTGCTGAGATATGCCCATTCCGCGGTCTGTTAATAAAGTTTTCAATCAGACAGATGTATGGAAAGGCTTTTATTATAACATTCGTTGTAGTAAAATCATTATGCCTCATTTAGTCATCCTGGTCTCCTACTCGACGGCCGCGGGGAGCTAACGTTAGTAGCTTTGTTGATGTTTATGTTTAATGGATGTGTGCTTAGCTGGAGCTGAGGATGCGGAAAAAATTCTTATTGGGGATTGGAACACGGATATGCAACAAAAAGATGCACCCGTCTTCAAATCCTTCAATAGGTTTTGTGATCTGCACGGCCTCAGCCAACTAATCACCCAACCCACAAGGATATGTGAATCAACTCAGACTACCATTGACCTCATACTGACCTCTGACAAGTCCAAGATATCCAATAAAGGGGTTATAGCATGCGGGTTAAGTGATCATTATATGATATTCTGTACCCGCAAAAAGCTAAAACTAAAGGCTGGCTGTCACAAAACAGTCACATCTAGAGACCTCAAAACCTACTCTAGCGAGGCCTTTAACCTTGAACTGGAGAGTCTGGACTGGTCAGATGAACTCAATGGTACACTGGTTGAAGAAACTTGGCTTGGCTTCAAAACCAAATTTTCATCAATACTAAACAACATGGCCCCCCTAAGAACCACCAGGGTAAAAAATCGCGCTGAGCCATGGATGCACACTGAAATACTGACCGCTATGAAAGCCAGAGACAAAAAATGCTCTGAGTTTCGTAAAAGTCAGTCAAAGCTTACCAAAAGCACGAGCAGTGAACTCCAAGACCACGTGACTGAACTCAAACTAGAAAGAAACAGACTAAGAAATGACGTAAACTCCATGATCAAAACTGCTAAAAAAAATTTCATCAATGACAAAACCGAGGAAAACAAAAATAAACCACGTGAACTTTGGAAATTACTCAACAATCAACTAGGCTGCAGTAAAAAACTCAAAACCAGGTTCTCAAACATAAACATAAAGACGGACAACACGCTCATCACAGACAAGCTGGATGTAGCCAATTACTTAAACACTTTCTTCACAAACATAGCCACAACACTGGTATCCAAATCCAAGCCTGCTTGCCTCAACGACTACCGCCCTGTAGCTCTCACCTCCATAGCCATGAAGTGCTTTGAGAAGCTAGTAAAGGGCTACATCTGCTCCTCCCTCCCCATCAACATGGACCCCCTGCAATTTGCATACCGCCCCAACAGGTCCACGGAGGACGCCATATCCCATGTGCTGCACACAGCAGCATCACACCTGGACAAGAGGCAGGGGAACTATGTGAGAATGCTATTCATCGACTACAGCTCGGCATTCAATACCATAGTCCCCTCCATACTCATAGCCAAGCTCAGGGACCTGGGCTTGGGCTATGACCTCTGCCAGTGGGTCTTGGACTTCCTGACTGGCAGACCCCAGGTGGTGAGAGCAGGCAACTGCACCTCCTCATCCATCACCCTCAACATAGGGGCCCCCCAGGGCTGTGTTCTGAGTCCCCTCCTCTACTCCCTGTACACACACGACTGTGTGGCTCAGCGGAGTAGCAATACAATCGTCAAATTTGCTGACGACACAGTGGTGGTGGGCCTGATCTCTGCCAACGACGAGAGGGCCTACCTGGAAGAGGTCAAGGTCCTGGCGGGATGGTGCCAGGAAAACAGCCTCTCCCTGAACGTCAGCAAAACAAAGGAGATGATTGTGGACTTCAGGAGGTCGGGGGTCAAGGACTACAGCCCCCTCAGCATCGACGGGGCACCGGTTGAGAGAGTCAACAGCTTCAAGTACCTCGGAGCCCACATATCCGAGGACTTGAAATGGACCATACACATTAACAGTGTGGTGAAGAAGGCACGACAACGCCTCTACTTCCTCAGGCGCCTAAGGAAGTTCCAAGTCAGCCAGAAGATCCTTAAGAACTTCTACTCATGTACAATAGAGAGCATCTTGACCGGCAACATCACCTCCTGGTTTGGGAATAGCACTGCAAAAGACCAAAGCAGACTACAAAGAGTGACACGTTCAGCCGAACGCACAATCGGAGGGGGGCTCCCCACCCTCCAGAACATTTACTACAAGCGTTGCAAGGGGAAGGCTAAGAGAATTATTAAGGACTCGAGCCACCCGAACAACTGCCTCTTTGAACTGCTGCCGTCAGGCAAGCGATACAGGAGTCTCAAGGCGAGCACAGAAAGACTCAGAAGTAGCTTCTATCCCCAGGCCATCAGGCTGCTAAACGAACAATGAATGAACACTACACAACAACAACCACCAAACACACATAGCACACACATCCACACGCACACACTCACTTTAAACAAACACACTGTAGCACCCACTACACACACTTTATAGCACACACCCACTTTAAACAAACACACTGTAGCACCCACTCCCCACACTTTATATTTATGGATGAAGGATTGCACTACAACTCGTACACCTTACTGTAAATTGTACCTAAAATTGTACCTCATCCCATTTCTGCTTTGCACTAGATAGTACTGTACATTAGTACACTGCATAGTTGTGTATTGTATATTATATGGTAACTCAGAACATTGTACATATGTCTATACCGAACAACTGTGACCTCATTTTCTTCTTCTAAATTCATGCTATATTATGTTATTATGTTATTTGATACTATCTTGTCTAGCACAGTCTCTGGAGCGTAACAGTAAGAAGCATTTTGTATGAAAGTATTCTGTACTTCTGTATGACAACTATTAAAGAACTTGAACTTGAACTTGAACTTGGTAAACAAACTACCCTCCCACTCAGGGCAGTATGGGGTAGAACACATAGTAGCATACTACAAGAACCTAGGCGTCCACAAAGACGACTTCAAACTGGAAATAGTAACTACAGATGAGGTACTCAAAAAACTGAGCGCCCTCCAACCAAACAAGGCCACTGGCCATGACAACATCCCCTCCAAATTCCTCAGAGACTCAGCAGCAGCCATCACCCCAGTCATCACACACATAATAAACCTCTCCATAAAACAGGGACACGTCCCCAAGGACTTCAAAATTGCGAGAGTAACACCCCTGCACAAAAAGGGCAGCAAATTAGACCCGGGTAACTACCGCCCTGTTTCTATCCTTACATCCATCTCGAAAGTCATGGAAAAAATAGTATACGAACAGATCGAAAAGTACCTCGCGGAAAAAAATCTAATCTACGAATTCCAATCTGGCTTCAGAACATCCCACTCCACTGACACATGCCTTCTCTACTTGAACGACCACATCAAACAAGAGGTGGACGCGGGCAAATACTGCGGCATGGTCATGCTGGACCTACAAAAGGCCTTCGACACTGTCAATCACACCATTCTGATTGACAAGCTAAAAGCAATTGGTTTTGATAGTTTATCAGTGAGCTGGATACAATCCTACCTGGAGGGGAGGGAACAGATGGTGGAAGTAAACGGTACACTATCCCCCCCCCTCACAGTGAGCTGTGGTGTTCCACAAGGAAGCATACTAGGACCGCTACTATTCCTAATTTATGCAAATGACATGTCGTCAGCTTGTGACTGCAACTTGTTCCTGTTTGCGGACGACTCAGCCCTGCTGGTCTCTGACAAGAACAAGTTACAGGTTGAAAAAGCCCTCAGCTCGGAACTAGGCAAAATCTGCATATGGCTCGCCGACAACAAACTATCATTACACATGGGCAAAACAGAGTCCATTCTCTTCGGTTCAAATAACAAACTCAGCAAGACCGACGGCTTCTCGGTTACAGTGGGTGACAATATTATCACAAGGAAAGATGAAATTACCTACCTGGGTTCCGTCCTAGAGGCTAATCTTTCCTGTGACAAAATGGCATCCAATGTAATAAAAAAAGTCAACCAACGAACGCGATTCTTGTACCGGATCTCCTCTCTGGTAAACAAGAATACCCTGAAGACTCTAGCAGGAGCACTCATTCAAGGGTACTACGACTATGCTTGCACCTCATGGTACCAAAGCACCTCAAAGGCACTAAAAAACAAATTACAAACATCTCAAAACAAGCTAGTCAGACTACTACTTGACCTGACTCCTAGAACCCACCTCACCCCTGCCCACTTTGACAACCTAGGATGGCTTAGAGTAGACGACAGAGTACAGCAACTTGCAATGGGCCTGGTCTACAAGATACACTACGCGACCAAGGTACCCATGTACATGTCAAAATACTTCCCAAAGGTCAGTGAATACCACGATCACAACACCAGAGGGAGCTCCACAAATCATGTAAAACCCAGATTCGGATCAAACAAGGGACTAAACACGTTTCGCAATTATGCCACATCAATGTGGAACGCCCTGCCTAAAGCTGTAAAGGAATGTGAATCACTACCCACCTTCAAAAACACTCTCAAAAAACACCTACGTGAGACTGCAATTCGAAACTGGCCCCTACAAATGTCCTAACCTAGTTGTACAGTAAATGACCAAGTAAGGCTTTGTCAATATTCAAATGTACAGTGTAAAATGTGTGTGTGTGTCCCCTTCCCAACCCCCCCCCCACCTCCAATGTACAGCCCTCACCCAACCCACCCAACCCCACCCCACCCAACCAACCTCCTCCAATGTACAGTTTCTATGCCAAATGTATATACACTCCTTTTCTGGACACTTTTGTATCACAAACAGTACTGTATTTGCAAATCTGATATGTCATAAATGTATAGATGTAGCAGTACTGTCTATCTGTATGTCATGTATGTCATATATGTTATGATGAATTGAAAATGGGGGACCCTGATGTAAACAAGTCGAAAGTCTTTCTCTGGTCTGCATCCCCTTAACAATTGTATGTATTGAGCTGTACTGTACTGTACCCATTCTGCAATCTGTTAATAAACTTTTCAATCAATCAATCAATAGCACACGGGACATTCAGGAAGTCAAACGCTTGCCGATTGGTGCTAAGAACAGCAGGGCGGGTGCAAGCGGTGTGGCGTCATTGGCAGACTCGACTGTCAATCAAAATGATTATGTTTCCGTCAGAATGAATGAATGAAAACTGTATTAAAAGGTTGCAGAATGGGTACAATACAGTACAGGAGGATGAAGACCAGAAAAAGACTTTCGGCTTTTTTACACAAGGGTCCTCCATTTTCAATTCATCAAAACATTTAGAGACATACATATATACAGTAGTTTCATAAAAATGCTAAAATGCTATTTATTGATTGATTGATTTAAAACTTTAACATATTGCAGAATGGGTACAGTACAGCTCAATACATACAATTGTTAAGGGGATGCAGACCAGAGAAAGACTTTAGTCTTGTTTACATCAGGGTCCCCCATTTTCAATTCATCATATTTCATATCTAAATCATATAATATCTCATATGCAATATATAATCTAATAATCTAAATCTAATATAAAAATGCTAAATGCATGGGTATTTTATTTTGTCTTTAATGTTAGCTTGCAAACTCAAATACTGTCTTGGTAAGCCTCATAATGAATTGTTTGGGGTAAAAAAGAAAAACATCGTGATGTGTATCGTGTATCGCCGAAAGGTCAGAAAATATCGTGATATCATATTTAGGCCATATCGCCCAGCCCTAAGCGACACAGTTGTCTCGATTAGGGGCTAATCTGGTGTTAAAGGGCCGTGTTGTCTCATTGGTACCTTACTACTCAATTCCATTCAACCATATTAGACTCCATGCAATTCAGAATTCTAATGTGTCTGCTTTGTGTTTCTCACACAATAATTGCGACTGGCGCTCAGCTCATATAGAATCAAATTATTTTAAAAGTTTAGGCAGAAAACGTATATTTCGTCACGTTTCCACGAGATTCACACGGACCACATTCACATTCCATGTAGGCCATGGGATGACGAACACTAAACACAAGACTAAACATCATATAAGCCATATACCAGCCATTCTAGTTAGTAAACCTTAGACAAGCTAAATAAGCTCGTATGTTTAACGTAAAATGTACCTGTTAATCTTTCCTACAGAGTCTGCTATTTCTGTCCTTTAGCCATCGACAACCATCGATGTTTTGTTTTGTTACACATGTGGGAAACCTGTGTCGCGTGATGATGACGTCCCTGTTTTATTATTTTATTGTGCTTGTTCCTGCTGCTATTCTCTGCTCCATCGCTAGATGGCGACGTCACACTGATAATCAGGATGTCACAAACTGATTGATTGATTGATTGATTGATTGAAAACTTTATTAACAGATTGCAGAATGGGCAAAGTACAGTACAGCTTGTTAAGGGGATGCAGACCAGAGAAATACTTTCGTCTTGTTTACATCAGGGTCCCCCATTTTCAATTCATCATAACATATATGACACACACGACATACAGATAGACAGTACATTTATGACATACCAGATTTGCAAATAGTACTGTACAGTACTGTTTGTGATACAAAAATAGTCCAGAAAAGAGAGTATATACATTTTGACGTAGAAACTGTACAGTGGAGGAGGTTGGGTAGGTGGGGTGGGGTTGGGTGGGTGGGGGGACTGCACATTGGAGGTGGTTGGGTGGGGACACTGTACACTGGAATATTGACAAAGCCATACTTGGTAATTTACTGTACATTGGAGGGGGTTGGGTTAGGACATTTGCAGGGGCCAGTTTCGAATTGCAGTCTCCCGTAGGTGTTCTTTGAGAGTGTTTTTGAAAGTGGGTAGTGATTCACATTCCTTTACAGCTTTGGTTAGGGCGTTCCACATTGATGTGGCATAATTGCAAAACGTGTTTAGTCCCTTGTTTGAGCCGAATCTGGGTTTAACATGATTTGTGGAGCTCCCTCTGGTGTTGTGGTCGTGGTATTTACTGACCTTTGGGAAGTATTTTGACATGTACATGGGTACCTTAGTGGTGTAGTGTATCTTGTAGACCGGCCCATTGCAAGTTGCTGTACTCTAGCCATCCTAGGTTGTCAAAGTGGGCAGGGGTGACTGAGGTGGGTTCTAGGAGTAAGGTCAAGCAGTAGTCTGACCAGTTTGTTTTGTGATGTTTGTAATTGAGTTTTTAGCGCCTTTGAGGTGCTTTGGTACCATGAAGTGCTAGCATAGTCATAGTACCCTTGAATGAGTGCTCCTGCCAGAGTCTTCAGGGTATTCTTGTTTACCAGAGAGGAGATCCGGTACAAGAATGTAGTTCGTTGGTTGACTTTTTTGATTACATTGGATGCCATTTTGTCACAGGAAAAATTTGCCTCAGGGCGGCTAAGTGGCGCAGTGGGCAAGGCGCTCGCCACTAACGCAGGAGATGCTGGGTTCGAGCCCAGCTCTTGGCGTTACTACAAGCTCGGCTGGTCGTTCATACTAACACAATTGGCAGTGTTAGGGGTGGGAAAGCTGGTTGGTGGGGATTGGACGTTGTGGACAGCGACTCCTACAGGTCGGTTGGTGCGCCTGTACAGCAGAATCAGGACGTAACGGGGGCAGCGTGAGCCTCCCACGCGTTACTCCTCGCCACTGACAGATCGCGCTGTACAGGTGAAAAGATGCGACAGCTGCCTCCTCGTGTACCGGAGGGGACACGTGATGCAAGGCTTGGTCCTCACTGCAGCTGACCAGTGGGAGGCATAGTCTAGCAACGTTCGAGACAGGGGAGGGGAGAATTGAAGGGAGAATTGGCAAGGCGAAATTGGGATGGGAGAAAAATGGAAAAAAATAAGGAGAAAAAGTGGATAAAAAAAAATAAAGGAAAGATTTGCATCTAGGATGTAACCCAGGTATGTAATTTCATCTTTCCTTTTGACAATAATTGTCACCCACTATAACTGAGAAGCCGTCGGTCTTACTGAGTTTGTTATTTGAACCGAAGAGAATGGACTCTGTCACCAACGGACCGCAGTATGTCACAGATTACCTCACCAACAGACCGCAGTATGTCACAGATGACCTCATCAACAGACCGCAGTATGTCACAGATGACCTCACCAACAGACCGCAGTATGTCACAGATTACCTCACCAACAGACCGCAGTACGTCACAGATTACCTCACCAACAGACCGCAGTATGTCACAGATTACCTCACCAACAGACCGCAGTATGTCAGATGTGCTGTCACCCTTCCTGTTCACACCTCCGACTTCTGCCACAACATGAAACTGGATTTGACCTGAAACTGGATTTAACCTGAACCCCAGAACTCACCTCACCCCTGCCCACTTTGACAACCTAGGATGGCTTAGAGTAGACGACAGAGTACAGCAACTTGCAATGGGCCTGGTCTACAAGATACACTATACGACCGGGGTGCCCATGTACATGTCAAAATACTTCCCAAAGGTCAGTGAATACCACAACCACTACACCAGAGGAAGCTCAACAAATCATGTTAAACCCAGATTCGGCTCAAACAAGGGACTAAACACGTTTCGCAATTATGCCACAACAATGTGGAACGCCCTACCCAAAGCTGTAAAGGAATGTGAATCCCTGCCCACATTCAAAACCGCTCTTAAAGAGCACCTACGGGAGGCTGCAATTCGAAACTGGCCACCGTAAATGCCCAAAACCCCCACCACCTCCTAATAGACAGTCTCCTCCCCACCGCATGTATATATTCCCTCCCCGCCGTATGTATATTTCTCTCCCACCCACCCACCCCCTCCTAATGTACAGTCCCCTCCCCATCATATGTATATACTCTGTCAGGATCTAGGGGTAACAGTACTGTATATTGGAATACCGTTTATGTCATATATGTTATGATGAATTGAAAATGGGGGACCCTGATGTAAACAAGACGAAAGTCTTTCTCTGGTCTGCATCCCCTTAACAATTGTATGTATTGAGCTGTACTGTACTGTACCCATTCTGCAATCTGTTAATAAACTTTTCAATCAATCAATCAATCAATCACAAATGTATCAGTACTAAATACCTATATGTCCCTATGCCATAAATGTCATGTATGTTGTGTATGTCATAAATGTCTATATGAATTGAACATGGGGGACCCTGATGGAAACAAGACAAACGACTTTCTCAGGTCTGCATCCCATTAACAATTGTATGTATTGAGCCGTACTGTATTGTACCCATTCTGCAATCTGTTAAATAAAGTTTTCATTCATTCATTCATTCATTCATGAAACTGGACTTGAAGAAGTCTTCATTTGAAGCACACATTGCTACATTGCTACGGGCAGTGTAGTGGTTAACACTGTTGCCTCACAGCTAGAAGGTCCAGGGTTCGATTCCTGCTTGGGGGACCAGGTGGGGTATCTCCCAGGCCTTTCTGTGTGGAGTTTGCATGTTCTCCCCGTGCTCGCAAGGGTTTCCCCTCCCAATAAGATAAACGCAATGGAAAAACATGCAGAACATGCTGATCTCTGCAAACGACGAGAGGGCCTACCTGGAAGAGATAGAGGACCTGGCACGATGGTGTCGGGAGAACAGCCTCTCCATGAACGTCAGCAAAACGAAAGAGATGATTGTGGACTTTAGGAGGTCGGGGGCCAGAGACTACAGCCCGCTCAGCATCGACGGGGCACTGGTCGAGAGAGTGAGCAGTTTTAAGTACCTCGGAGTCCACATATCCGAGGACTTGACATGGACCACACACATTGACAGTGTAGTGAAGAAGGCACGGCAACGCCTCTACTTCAAAGTGAGTCAGATGATCCTCAAGAACTTCTACTCGTGCACAATAGAGAGCATCCTGACTGGTAACATCACCTTCTGGTTTGGGAATAGTACCGCACAAGACCGCAGCAGACTACAGAGAGTGGCCCGTTCAGCCGAGCGCACAATTGGAGGTGGGCTTCCCATTCTCCAGAACGTTTATAACAAGCGTTGCAGGGCCATGGCTAAGAGAATAATCAAAGACTCTAGTCACCCAAACAACTGCCTCTTTGAACTGCTGCGGTCAGGCAAGCGCGACCGGAGTCTCATGGCCAGTACAGAGAGACTCAGAAGGAGCTTCTATCCCCAGGCCATCAGGATGCTCAATGACAATGACACTATGTAACAACCCATCATCTACACACACTGCACACACATCCACATGTACACTCAATTTAAACAAACACTCACCTTACCACTCACTGAAACTTGAACAGATCGCTAATGATGTCACGTCCCTGACGAAGACGGACAGGAGCACTTGGATTGGTCCCCGGGCGTGGCCCACACCGCAGCCCATGTCTGCTCCTGGCTGCCCTTGGGGGGGAAAGGACAATGGGATGGGTCAAGTGCAGAGACATTTCATCGGCGACCCAATGCATGTGTGTGTGTGTGTGCCTGTGTGTCACCATCTAGCATGTGTGTTAATCTGTATGACAATTAAAGAATGATTCTTCAACATTGTCATGCAGCGAAGCGAACACACATATGCGAGATGGGCGACACATTGGAACACACACACACACATACATTTTTGGGGGGTTGCCGATGAAATTTCCTCTCTGCGCTTGACCCAACCCGTCGTCCTTCCTCCCAAGGGCAGCCGGGAGCAGACATGGGACCCAGGGACAAATCCAAGTGCTCCTGTCCGTCTTCATCAGGGACGCGACAGCGCTAGCGATCTGTTCTGCATGTTTTTCCATTTTCTGGAGGGGAAACCCTTGCGAACACGGGAAGAACATGCAAACTCCACACAGAAAGGCCCGGGAGATACCCCACCTGGGTACCATGGCAACCCGGCCCCCAAGTGGGAATCGAACCCAGGACCTTCTTGCTGTGAGGTGACAGTGTTAACTAACCACTGCACCACCATGCTGCCACGAGTGGGTGCCATCGAGTGGGTGAGTACTACCTACAGAAGCTTTCAGATGACTCCTCCATTGTAAGTTATATCACAGACGACAATGAGGACGAGTACAGAGCCCTGGTGGAGATTTGTAGGGTGGAGTGACAGCAACTACCTCCAGAGATTTGTAGGGTGGAGTGACAGCAACTACCTCCACCGCCATCAGTCAGAGAACTAACGGTGGCAGAACTCCAGAACTACTAGGAATGTCTGACCACTAATGTGTGTCAGACTCTTAACAGCATACTTGCATGGACTACAACGTATATCATGCCAGTTAGGGTACCTTGTGTATATTGCACCTGTGTTTACTGTTTACTTTACTTATGGTATATATTCAGATTCTTCTCATTCTTTATTGCCCATTTTTATTGTAACATTATAAAATAACTGATAGGGCATACCGACCCTCATCTGGACCTTCATTTCTCATTAATTATATAGTTTATTTATTAAAAATTCTCATATTCTCACAGTCTTGTTCTGAGTGTAATGTGTCTATGCTAGCTATCCACGTTTTGTTCTGAGTCTAATGTGTCTATGCTAGCTGATCCAACAGTCTTGTCCTATGGGTCTATGCTAGTTATCCAACAGAGTCTTGTCCTATGCGTCTATGCAACTAGTTACCCAACATAGTCTTGTCCTAGGTGTCTATGCTAGTTATCCAAGTGTTGTTCCATGGGTCTGATGGTCAGGTTAATGCATACTATATGACTGCATGCCTCATCCATCAACACACATTCCATTTGATTCTCATTCATGAAAAATACAATGCGTTTCTGTTCACCAGCTTTATTTACACATAGATCACAGAAAAATCCCATGTTCACACAATAATAACAATTAATTCAGTGCACATACATGCAGAATATCCTGAGAACTGGAAATGGGTCTGTTATTGTTTATTTTAACCTATGTGGAGTACCAGAGGAGAGGAGTTTACCAGACATTATCTGACCCCACCTGTCTGGCTCTCCCAGCACATTAAAACAAACAGTAAGCAGATGCAGATGGAATCTGGACTGAGAAGAAAAGGAAACGTAGCGACAGACAGCAATTGTCAAACATCTAGAGTAACATAGTCACACTGCATATACCCTAACCCTGTCAACCTGATTACTATTATAATACTATTATAATCTATAGGATGGTAGGGCCACAGTATAGATTAGGATTATTATATTATTTTAATCTATAGGATGGTATGGTCACAGTATAAATGACTTATTATAGGATGGTACAGCCACATTATAATTACTATTATTATAATATATAGGATGGTAGAGCCACATTATAATTACTATTATTATAATCTATATAGGATGGTAGGGCCACAATACAGATTGTAATAATAATAATAATAATAGTATTATAATCTATAGGATGGTAAGGTCACAGTATAGATTACTATTATAATACTATTATTAATATAATCTATAGGATGGTGTAGGGCCACAGTATAGATTACTATTATAATATTATTATAATCTATAGCATGTAGGGTTATAGTATAGATTATGATTATAATACTATTATAATCTATAGGACGGTAGGGTCACAGTATATATTGTAGTGTCTACTAGGTTAGGTAGTGTCTCCTTGGTTAGGTAGTGTCTCCTTGGTTAGGTAGTGTCTCCTTGGTTAGGTAGTGTCTCCTTGGTTAGGTAGTGTCTCCTAGGTTAGGTAGTGTCTCCTAGGTTAGGTAGTGTCTCCTAGATTAGGTAGTGTCTCCTAGGTTAGGTAGTGTCTCCTAGCTTAGGTAGTGTCTCCTAGGTTAGGTAGTGTCTCCTTGGTTAGGTAGTGTCTCCTAGGTTAGGTAGTGTCTCCTTGGTTAGGTAGTATCTACTAGGTTAGGGTTAGGTAGTGTCTACTAGGTTAGGTCGTGTCTCCTTGGTTAGGTAGTGTCTCCTTGGTTAGGTAGTATCTACTAGGTTATGGTTAGGTAGTGTCTACTAGGTTAGGTTGTGTCTCCTAGGTTAGGTAGTGTCTCCTTGGGTAGGTAGTGTCTCCTTGGTTAGGTAGTGTCTCCTTGGTTAGGTAGTGTCTCCTAGGTTAGGTAGTGTCTCCTAGGTTAGGTAGTGTCTCCTTGGTTAGGTAGTATCTACTAGGTTAGGGTTAGGTAGTGTCTCCTAGGTTAGGTACTGTCTCCTTGGTTAGGTACTGTCTCCTAGGTTAGGTAGTGTCTACTTGGTTAGGGTTAGGTAGTGGTATCTACTAGGTTAGGGTTAGGTAGTGTCTACTAGGTTAGGTAGTGTCTACTAGGTTAGGTTGTGTCTCCTTGGTTAGGTAGTGTCTCCTTGGTTAGGGTTGGGGTTAGGTTTTGTCTCCTAGGTTAGGGTTGCGGTTAGGTAGTGTCTCCTAGGTTAGGGTTGGGGTTAGGTTTTGTCTCCTAGGTTAGGGTTGGGGTTAGGTTTTGTCTCCTAGGTTAGGGTTGGGGTTAGGTTTTGTCTCCTAGATTAGGGTTGGGGTTAGGCATTGTCTCCTAGGTTAGGGTTGGGGTTAGGTATTGTCTCCTAGGTTAGGTTTTGTCTCCTAGGTTAGTGTTGGGGTTAGGTTTAGTCTCCTAGGTTAGGGTTGGGGTTAGGTTTTGTCTCCTAGGTTAGGGTTGGGGTTAGGTTTTGTCTCCTAGGTTAGGGTTAGGGACGACGACAGCAAATCAGGTTTCTACCAGACACACAGATCAGATGTTTGGTGTTCAATCCAGAGTGACATCATTTCTGTTCTGTTGTTGGTTAACAGAGGCAGTCCAGGTTGACTTATCAATATGTACAAAATAACACTGATCAATAAATTACACTGATATGGATCAATAAAGAACACTGTGCACTGTACAACTGAATGTCACATAATTCTATTCTGCTTTGTTGTACGTTGTTGGTCCATTTGTATTGAGGGTTGGGAACAATACGTGTGTGTGTGACAAATTCATCTTGGATAAGGTGATACAAAATGTATCTGTGAAGAACTATTAGAAGGTCAGGGCTGGGATTTGACCCCAGGATACCTGTAACTACCTGTAACTACACGGGTTATTGCCACAATAAATACAATGAAGAAACATTCAAGCGGAAACATCCAAACGGAGACAGAAAACAAAAATGCTGATGTTTGAACCTTCCTATTTCCTGAATAATCAATTTAAATGGGTATTTCGCCCATTTTTAAACTGAATCCTATCTGCCTGTTGTGAGGACATGTGATGATTGGACATAAGACTCACCAACGTGTTCTGTGTTGAGAGCTCAGACGCATCGTCCCTCCAAGAAACTCTGCCACGTGAAGTCCAGCAGACTTCTAGTGAACTGTTGTAGGTTCAACTGAATGACATCACCAATGCATTGGATAATAAGCAACACTGTGTGTCTATTTTTGTTGACTTGTTTGATACTGTGGATCATGATATTCTGATACAATGGCTTGGTAACACTGGTTTCTCTCCTCATGCTGTAGGCTGCTTTGTCAATTACCGTACCCAGACAGACTACCCAGTTTGAGGGTTTTACATCTGAAGTCCTCACAGGGTTCCGTTTAAATAAATTGCTTTGGAGAAAATGTTCAATATTCATCTTTCCATTTTATGCAGATGACATCTTTGTGCAGCTACCCTCAGTATAGCTTTTGAGTATCTGCCAAATTAATTTGAACAGAGTCCAAGCTCAGCTTTAGGATTCTCCAGCCGAGCTCTTAAGACACAGAACATGTTCCTTAGTTTTATGTCTGGTTATCACATGGCCTCCTCACAACAGAACATGTTTAGTTCGGTTTGATTATCACATGTCCTCACAACAGAACATGTTTAGTTCTGTTTGATTATCATTGTCCTTCTCACAACAGAACATGTTGATTAGTTCTATGTTTGATTATCACATGTCATTCTCACAAGAGAACATGTTGATTCGTTTTATGTCTGTTTATCACATGTCCTCCTCACAACAGAACAGTAGGATTCAGGTTAAAAATCATCCAAATGCGCCTTTAAAAGCCAACAGTCTGAAAGGCTTAGGGTTAGAGCCTTTGTCCATTAAGGTCAGGTTATGGTTGGGTTAGATGTGATCTTCTCTCTGCTGGTTGAACCTGGAGAAACCATCAGGTTTAAGATGATCACAAAACATGTTCTATTCCTGGGAATCCATTCATGGCTCCAACATCCCCCTCCTCTCCTACAGGTGATTCAGTCCTCTGTAAATGTCCATATTTCTTTAATGAATATGAACACATATTATGGGTATCATCACAGTAACACAGTCCATGCTAACAGTGAGGCTAACGTAGAAACAGCCTCTGTACTACAGTAGTCAAGACAAAAACAGCACAATATGAAAAAACAAAACAACCACGGAAGTTCCACTGTTGGCCAACAGGCTACTTTTCAGAAAATAGTCTGACATGACATGAGTACAACCTCTAGGCTGAGACTGTGGCATTTTTCCCTTCAGCACTTTTCTTCATTCATTTATTCTTTCAAAATATCATGAGAAAATCTAATCGTGAACCCAGTATCGTGTATCAAACTGAATCGTGAGCTCAGTGACTCGTTTACATATTCATTCATTCATTCATTCATTCAAACTTTCATTCACATTTTAAAGGTTCACTGAGGTCGTCCTCATTCATAGCGATGCAGAGAGCAATATGAGATGTTGAAATTTGGGTTTGTGAGCAGCTCCTGGGCTGACCGGGTTCCAGTGTTCTACAGCTGACCTGGGACCAGTGTTCTACAGCATCAGCTGACCTGGGACCAGTGTTCTACAGCATCAGCTGACCTGGGACCAGTGTTCTACAGCATCAGCTGACCTGGGACCAGTGTTCTACAGCTGACCTGGGACCAGTGTTCTACAGCATCAGCTGACCTGGGACCAGTGTTCTACAGCTGACCTGGGACCAGTGTTCTACAGCATCAGCTGACCGGGGACCAGTGTTCTACAGCTGACCTGGGACCAGTGTGCAACTTTGTTCAAATATAATTCTGGTCCCAGTGATGTTCACATGGGCATCTAGCATCTATGTTGTTGTCGAGGAAACTGGATCATTTTGTGATTCTGTCATCTGACTTTATCTACACCTTGGTTCCACCAGGATGACGAGTTGATCCCTGCTCTTCGTTCCACCAGGAGGATGAGTTGATCACTGCTCTTGGTTCCACCAGGAGGATGAGTTGATCCCTGCTCTTGGTTCCACCAGGATGACGAGTTGATCACTGCTCTTGGTTCCACCAGGAGGATGAGTTGATCACTGCTCTTGGTTCCACCAGGAGGATGAGTTGATCACTGCTCTTGGTTCCACCAGGAGGATGAGTTGATCCCTGCTCTTGGTTCCACCAGGAGGATGAGTTGATCACTACTCTTGGTTCCACCAGGAGGATGAGTTGATCCCTGCTCTTGGTTCCACCAGGAGGATGAGTTGATCACTGCTCTTGGTTCCACCAGGAGGATGAGTTGATCCCTGCTCTTGGTTCCACCAGGAGGATGAGTTGATCCCTGCTCTTGGTTCCACCAGGAGGATGAGTTGATCACTGCTCTTGGTTCCACCAGGAGGATGAGTTGATCCCTGCTCTTGGTTCCACCAGGAGGATGAGTTGATCCCTGCTCTTGGTTCCACCAGGAGGATGAGTTGATCACTGCTCTTGCTTTACTCTGCCTTTAACTCGAAGACCCAGCAAACATGAGAAATACAACCGCTTGTCCTCCTTTAGTCTAAAAGATACAGCGATGTATAGTATTATTCTGACAGTGTTATCTGCTGTGTTACTAACTCTGATGGGATTATCATTATGAGAATAACAGTTAACAAATTCATGATAATAAAAATACAGTTGCTTTAAAAAGAAATCCCTGGAGTCTGATGATCATGTCAAAGATGCCATGACATAAAACATGTTGTTCCTCTTTTTCTTTTACCTCTTTTGTCTGCACCTAGTTCTCATCCAGTTATAACTATTTCTGCACCTAGTTCTCATCTAGTTATCACTGTGTGCTAACTAGTGTGCAAATAATTTTGCCAATTTTCGTCTAAATAAATCCATTGTTTTCTCTTCCTGGAAAACGTACCTACTCTGTGAGTTACATCACTCTGCACTCGAGGGCGAACACAAAAATATGTCCAATACATTTAGATCTTTTGAACCACGCCCTCCAATGTGTGGGTATTTTAGGATGTCAAATCAACCGCCCGCCCTCAATGTTGCATTTGGAGATATGTCAGATTGAAGCTTGTGGTGCCATGAAGGCCGTTTCCATGGATCTTTAAACGTTTCCTCTTTCGAATGGTTGTCATGGGTTATTGACGGGTTCTGTCTCAGTCAACAGGTGTCGCCCATATATCCCATGTCATTATTGGACAAATCAGGTTGAGGTAGATCCCTTTCTGGACCAATCAGATGAGTTATTGCTGGATCCCTGCAGGTGTGTGTAGTTGTTGTTCTGATCTTGATGATGTCATCAGGGTATTCATGAGGTCATCAGGAGTGTCTGGGAAGAGGCAATGAGAAAGAGTTAGAGGAAGCACATTAAAACACAAGTGTGTGTGTGTGTGTGTGTGTGTGTGTGTGTGTGTGTGTGTGTGTGTGTGTGTGTGTGTGTGTGTGTGTGTGTGTGTGTGTGTGTGTGTGTGTGTGTGTGTGTGTGTGTGTGTGTGTGTGTGTGTGTGTAAATGTTACTGGTACAACTAATGAGTGTATTCAGGATTAGGATCTCTAGTATCTCTCCAAGTCTAAACCCTGACAGCAAAAGTAGCTTCTCTAGTATCTCTCCAAGTCTAAACCCTGACAGCAACAGTAGCTTCTCTAGTATCTCTCCATGTCTAAACCATGACAGCAACAGTAGCTTCTCTAGTATCTCTCCAAGTCTAAACCCTGACAGCAACAGTAGCTTCTCTAGTATCTCTCCAAGTATAAACCATGACAGCAACAGTAGCTTCTCTAGTATCTCTCCAAGTCTAAACCCTGACAGCAACAGTAGCTTCTCTAGTATCTCTCCAAGTCTAAACCCTGACAGCAACAGTAGCTTCTCTAGTATCTCTCCAAGTCTAAACCCTGACAGCAACAGTAGCTTCTCTAGTATCTATCCATGTCTAAACCATGACAGCAACAGTAGCTTCTCTAGTATCTATCCATGTCTAAACCATGACAGGAGAATATACATTTGTCTTTTCTTCTTTTTTTAATTTTGATCTTTGACTGTGAATAACACCATGCTAACATTGACCAGACGTGAAAAATTGCCACTGAGATCATTCAGCACCTTCTTGAGATCAGGTGTACAAAAAAGCGTGTACTAAGCAAATTAATAAAGGGCAGATGATTTACAGGGGGTTTTGTAGATACAATACATAATTTTGCTATCCGGACACATGCAATTTGAAATATGAATATAGAAAGTCACACATCAGGGAGAGTTCAATCTGGATTTAGTACCACCAGGCGCCCCTGTGAATGAAATCTACTGTAAGTAAGAATACTCCCTGGTCGAACTATACAGTATAAGAATATCTTCATCCACTATCCGGATTTGCAACGTAACAAAAACATGGCGACACTCGAGATGTTGAGATCATGGCAGAAAAAGGTCTCTGCAGTGGAGTCTTAGCGTTTGGCCTGTCACGTCCACACTGTCCCCACTTTTGACTTGCTTCACTGCATCTTGCGCAAGGGTAGCATTAATTTCTGAGGACGTGCAGTATACTCGAAAGGAACGCAGGATACGTGGCTCCGCCCTCTTGAGAATGCCTATTTAAAAGCAAGTATACCCCGGCCCTAAGTGCCCTATTGTCGGCAGAACACGTACATTTATTGAAACGATTGTTTTGTTGAAGTTATTTTGAAAAGTGATACTTGATCCATGTTCAGGCTCCTTCAGTCTTCTCTATTTCCCCATTTAGCTGCAGGATTTCTCCAATTCCCTACCTGAATTCAATATTATGCTTATGAATCCTCAGGTGAAATTAATAACTAATTACTATTTCCAGGACTTGATAGTCTTCAGCATGACCTCTGTTTATTCCCCAAGTTGTTTTCCCCAAAAAAGAGGTGTGTCCTGATCACGGTGAAGAGCTGACGACACCATGCTGGTCTAATGTAATCACATCACATAACATTTCCCAGAAAATGATAATTTGGTGTTCCTAATGTCAGTGACTGTGGAAGTTCATCTTCATTAATGACTGACCTGATGTAGCCTGACGTAGTCTGTGGCTAATAGCCACTGCATCCAATTATCTCTGCCTGCTGACAGAATGAGGTTAAAACACAATGGCATCATGGGTAATTCCTCACTTCCAAAAAGTCTGCCGGGCTTCAGAAAGAGAGAGAGAGATGCTGAATGCAGCATTGGGACAATCAGAGAGGAACAAGTCATAACTGTTTTATCTGTCATACAAACATTTTACTTCAATTGTTGTGGAAATAGCTATTTTACATACTTGTTAGTATGATGGAGCTATTTTAACAGTATGTATATGTACAGTACATCTGACAATGCTATGTTAATAGCTAATGTTAACAAAATGTCTTCTCTTGAGAGAACGGTGTCCCACTCTGCCTTCTGTCACCAGCACCTGTCACTCAAGTTTCTTATCACGTTCCAAGAAATAGTCATCTCCTCTTAGTTATTGTATATAAAGTGTGTTATTAAATTCAGGTAGGGAAATGGAGACATATCCTACAGCTGAATGGGGAAATACCATAGAGAAGACTGACGGAGCCTGAAAACAGATCAAATGTAACTTTTCACAACAGCGCAAACGCTCCATGGCAGCAGTGTTGAGAAGGAATTGCTTGACCTAACCTCTTGCCGTCATGCACTTGCGCACATGTCGTGGCACTTTGCTCTCGTCTGTCTGCTCCGGGCTGCGTTTTTGCCGATCCACCAATGCATTGTTGGAAAGTTTAATTAACTCATTCACGGCCAACGATGACTATATATAGTATAGTCGGGTTTTCGATCGTTTTCATCGTTTTTTCTTTTATTCGATTTCTTTATTCTATACAGTCTCACGGACCTCTGTGTTACCATTGGAACTCATTCTGAGACCCAGAGAGTACAATATCGGCTGTATCCTGTTAGGTGGCAGTATCGCCTACCCTTTGAAACCTTATTTCACACTGTGTGTTACATTGTATATGGTCCGGGCAGAGAATTTAGACCAAGCCAAGTGAATCGCTTCATCCTTCTTCTTCTTCTTCTGGCGTGTGTCTTTAGACCTGCAGCTCCGTTGAGGCAAGCCAGGCCAACGTTTCATCGTCCAGTTCCATCAGACCGCGTTCTCCATACGGTGGCCGGTGTTTGGGGCAACTGGTGATGATATGTTCCACAATCTGTGCAGGGGCTCCACACTCGCATGAGGCACTGTCCTTGAGGCCCCACCTCTTCATTGAGGCGCCGTAGCGTCCGATGCCGGTCCTTAGGCGGTTGAGGGTTGTCCACTGCTTCCGGGGAAAGTCCTGACCAGGGACGTCCAGAGGGTCATTGATGTAGAGGTGCAGCCTGGATGGTTCTGCTGACCTCCACTGGTCCCTCCATCTCGTCCTGACCCAGGAGGCCTTGGACGTGTCAGATGGTGTTGTGTGGAGTAGCCTGTAGGCTTGCATGGAAAAGGGGCGCCGTGACTTTAGGCGCACACGCCGTGGTGTCTCTGTGGTGGTATTGTGAAGGAGGTGGGATGCACTGATCTGTGCCTTGTGGGAAAGGGCCAGTGTGGCTGCTTCTCGTCTGATGGTAGGCGGGGCAATACCAGCGAGTACGGGCAGTTGGTTTACTGGGCTTCATCCAAGCACTATCTTGTGCCACTTCATGTCAGGGACCCGATCAATACTGGAAATCGCGATCAGACAATTGGAATATTCTTTTTGGGATACCTCCTAGTAAAGGTAAGGACTATATGACATCAATCCTACTTTGATCCAACAATGATTTCACATCGATCGCAACGATCATATGTAACATACTCCAAAACGTATGCCGTTGCTGACGATCAGAGCATCAAAAAATGACCCCCCCCTCTTTGATGCATTCATGATGAAACATAATACCTATTATATACCTTTGATTTGGAAATAGTAACGTGTCCAGGTGAATTCACATATCGCTCCATAATGCAGCTTTCAGGAATTAGCCAGGATCACTCTGAAACTATACAATATTTACCACGGGATAACACGCGAACGTATACATGAATTTTTTTTTAAAGAAATTACATGTTGGACGAGAGATAGTGACTGTCAAATGAGCCATGGTATTGTCTCCATAGCTATAATATAGAATATAGATATAGCCCTGCAAACATCGTGACGCATAGTGAAAATCCCTATCTTCCATTGACTACAAGGATGGATAAAACGGCTGGCACTGAAAGTGTTAATAGAGTTACAAGACGAAACAACTGGCGAATGCCATTTGACAAGCCGTTCGTACGAGTGACCACGTCCGGTTGTGACCGGTCCTGAACTGACCAGTCACCGCTGATGGCGTATATGATTGACCACCGTTGTAGCCAAGGAGCGTCTGCTCCGAAAGCAATCCGAGACGGGCGCTGGGAGTAGAGGAAGGTGACACAAGAAGGCAAAGAAGTCCATTGTTTTGACTAGAGCAGTGCTTCTCAAACTTTTTCTGTCAGGCCCCCCTTTGGCGGACCAAAATATTTTGGGCCCCCCCCCCCCTCGCCCCAACAAAATAGTCATGAAATGGGCCATGTTTAAATTTATTGAAATAACACCAATATCGTGACCTTTCAAATTGACAACACCTTCCCTCGCGAGAGCCACCTTGCCTCGCTGTGAAACAGCACTGCAGAATGGTCAGCTCCCATCTCCTCACACAGCGCAGAGAACAGGCGCGCTTTCAGGGGTCTGGTTTTGATGAAATTTACCACGTTTATAACTTCTGTCAAAACCTCATTCAGCTCAGGGCTAAGCTGTCTTGACGCTGGCGCCTCTCTGTGAATTTACAGTGCGTCCATTGCGCGTTTGGCGAGACCCCCTTGATGAGCGCCTGTAGCCCCCTCCTTTTCCCTGCCATGGCCTGCGCACCGTCAGAGCAAAAGCCCACACAGTTCTCCCATTTCAGTCCATGTTCTGTCAGGTAACTGTCAATAATTTTGAAGAGCTCATCAGCTGTTTTTGACATATTTGCAAAACAGCAGATCTTCACTCAGTGACTGGGAATTTACAAAGCGAACATAGGAAATAAGCAAACAGTCTTTATTGCTGTCAGTCTTTGACAAGGCAACACGCATGTCATCCTCAAGGCTCAACTTGGCCCTATATTTTGTTTTCAGAGCTGTCATGGATGAAAAGCCAGCTTCACACAGATATGTGGTGCTGAATGGTATCAACACCTTAACTGCTGCATCATGAGATACTTGGTACTCAGCACCACACTCTGAAACTAGCTCTCCAGGTGGTATCAGATGAGATTTCAATGAGTTCTTCCAAGAGTTTGGATGGAGATGTGTCAGGAAGCTTTGTCTCAATGTTGTCTGTAAAGTTTTTTTTATCCAGAGTAACTTGGTGATCCTTTTCTGTGTTTTATTAAATAATGATTTTCAGATTTTGAGAAATGGTCAAACTTATCCAAATATGGTATTTTCATGGAGAACAGTGCAGCTGCAACAGATAGCACTTTAGTGATAATTTTCTGTAATCCAATTTTTTTTTTTTTTTTTTTTAAATCTCAAGGCCCCCCCTGTCATGCCTCTGCGCCCCCAATAAATGGCAGCAGATGGCCATTTTGGATAATCATGCCATTTCTACTGGTACATACATTACAAAAACCTTTGTAAAACATTCATTTTCTGTGGAATTTGTATATAAAAAAAAGACCTGTAGCCTACTACCTCTCAGCTGGAACTTAAAAACAGGAATCTGGCAACCAGTAAAAAGAAATGTGAGTACACTAAACTTTTACTTCAGTGTGTTCAAACCTCTGTTACCCTATTTCATTAGCACTCAAAGTGATTTTTCATTTTGTGTAAGAACCTTTAGAATGTTACCTTTCAAAAGAGACCAGACTCATGCATGTGTTATAAGTATAAAGTATAATAAATAGCAAATGACTTTGGGTATGCAATCGTCACAAAAAAATAAAAAATGTCCCCATTTTTGCCCGATGCTTAACCCCTTAAGTCCGAGCGGTCCAGTACCAGTACGAGATTGATATCACGCCATAAATAGATGAATACAGAACGTAATTAATGTTGCGTTTCTTTTCTTTTTATTTCTCAAATGTAGCCAAGAGTAAAGACCCTAACCCTATCAAAACAGCAGTCAAGTATATTTTCAGCACTACGTTTGTTTACCAATGATTTTAAGTGTTATTAGTGAAATATGAGCTTATAAAAATCTCTGTGCATTGCATCGGAAAGCAGAGGATTTATGTGGAAGTAAAGCAAGCTGTCATAAGTGTGTGTAGTCCTATGCACGGGGAGACCGAGGGCTTTCTATGGGCTTTCGAATTTCATAAAACTACACTTCCCAGCTCATCATCTGACTTCCAGCGCAGAGCTTTTTTTTTTTACGCTATTTTCGGGATCATATCGCATGGGTCGAACAAACCTGAACGTTATTGCCATAAAATAGAACGTAGTTAGTTTCTTTACCTTTCTGTGAACGTCTAGCAAAAAACGTGTTGCAATCTGATGAAAAATGGCGGAGATAACTACATTATAAAAAAGTAACTGTACTTACAGTCGATTTCATTCATGGTTTTTGCTACCCTGTCAGGGGCGCCTGGTGGTACTAAATCCAGATTGAACTCTGCCATTGGAAAGGGCCCGATCCATAGGTCTGTGACTTGGCCATAATAAGGTCATATACTGTATAGACCTGATATTCTATATTCATATTTCATGTGTCCGGATGGCAAAATTCAGTACTGTATCTACAAAAAAACCTGTAAATAATCTGCCCTTTATTAATTTGCTTAGATTTTTTGTACACATGATCTCAAGAAGCTGCTGAATGAGCTCAGTGGCAAACATGTTCACGTCTGGTCAATGTTAGCATGGTGTTATTCACTGTCAAAGATGAAAAAATTAAAAAGATGGAAAATAATTATAATAATAATGATTTTATATTCTCCTTTGGTTCATTACAATTGACTCAAGCCTAGTAACAGACACAATTCTCTGGATTTTGCAGTTCAATTAACGTTATGATTAAAGTTGGGTTAACCACTTATGCATCGGGCAAAAATGGGGCTAGTTCTTAAAAAAATTTAAAAGAAGAACTTTATGATGGCATACCCAAAGTAATTTGCGATGTATTATACTTTATACTTATAGCACATGCATGAGTATGGTCTCTTTTGAATTGCCAGATGCCTGTTTTTGGGTTCCAGCTGAGTTGGAAAACATAGCGGTTCTATAGCTTGAAGTCCTATAGTCATACAGGTCCAAAGTTTATAAAAACCCCACAGAAAATGAATGTTTTAAAAGGTTTTTGTAATGCGTTTCTTAAATTCAGAGGAGAAGATGAGAGGAGAGATGTGAGGAGATATGATGAGAGGAGAGAAGAAAGAAGATGAGGAGGAGAGAAGATGCAAGGAGAGATGAGAGGGGAGAAGAGGAGATGAGCGAGGAGAGAAGATGCAAGGAGAGATGAGAGGGGAGAAGAGATGAGAGGAGAGGAGCGATGACAAGAGGAGAGAAGATGAGAGAGATGAGGGGAGGAGGGGGGAGAGAAGATGAGAGGGAGAGAAGAGGAGGGGAGGAGAAGAGAAGATGAGAGGGGGAAGATAAGAGAGAGGAGTGGAGAGGAGAGATGAGAGGGCAGGAGATGAGAGGAGAGAAGGGAGGAAGATGAGAGGAGAGGATGAGAGGGGATGAGAAGGAAGAGGATAGGAGAGGATGGGAGGGGAGAGCAGATGATGAGAGAGGAGAGGATGGGGGGATATGAGAGGGGAGAGGAGATAAGATGAGATGACAGGAGAGATGAGAGAAGATGAGGAGAGAGGAGGAGAGATGAGAGGAGAGATGATGAGAGGAGATAATATGAGGGGAGAGATGAGAGGAGAAGATAAGAGGAGAGAAGATGAGAGGAGAGAAGATGAGAGGAGAGATGAGAGGAGAATATGAAAGGAGAGATGAGAGAAGAGGAGAGGAGATAACATGAGAGGGAGAGAAGAAGAGAGAGAGGAGTGGAGAGGGGAGATGAGAGGATATGAGAAGACGGGAGATGAGAGGAGAGAAGATGAGAGGAGATATGAGATCAGAGGAGAATATGAGAGGAGAGATGAGAGGAGAGAAGATGAGAGGAGATATGAGATCAGAGGAGAATATGAGAGGAGAGATGAGAGGAGAGAAGATGAGAGGGAGAGAAGAGGAGAGAAGAGTAGAGAGGGGAGGATATAGGGGAGATGAGAAGGTGGGGGATGAGAGGAGAGATGAGAGAAGATGAGAGGAGAGATGAGAGAAGAGATGAGAGAAGATGAGAGGGAGAGAAGAGGAGAGAAGGGGAGGAGAAGAGATGAGAGGAGAAGATGAGAGGAGAGATGAGAAAAGACGAGAGGAGAGGAGAGAGATGAGTGGAGAGGGGAGAGGATAGGAGGGGAGATGAGAAGGCGGGATATGAGAGGCGATGATGAGAGGGAGAGAAGAGGAGAGGAGGGGAGGAGAAGAGAAAATGAGAGGGGAGAAGATGAGATGAGAGAAGATAAGAGGAGAGATGAGAGAATAGATACGGTAGCCTAACATAGATTTGAATAGAAACATCCTTTAGTATTTCACCAGGTTTGAAACAGTGACAGCCCTAGTCTAGAAAGAGAGATAGACACCACACACATACACACAGAAAGAGAAGATGGAGAGAGAGACAGACAGATAGAGATGGAGATGGAGAGAAAGAGGTGGAGAGAGAGATAGAGGGAGAGTTGGAGATGCAGAGAAAGAGAGAGAGAGAGAGAGCGAGAGAGAGAGAGGATGATGTTCAGCATATGACATGAGTCAGATTCAGAGCTATGACATCATCCTGGTGTAGTCTAAAAGCTTCTGTTGCTCAAACTGGCTTCATTAAAAAATAACATGTTAACCCAAACTCTTCAGAACAGGAGTCAATGAGAGGTCAGCTTACTGCACGCACGCACACACGCACGCACGCACGCACGCACGCACGCACGCACACACACACACACACACACACACACACACACACACACACACACACACACACACACACACACACACACACACACACACACACACAGTAACTATGTAGCTATGTTACTGTGTTACTCTGTTACTGTTTAGCTATGTTACTGTGTTACTGTGTTACTGTCTTACTGTGTTACTGTGAGATAGTTACTGTGTAGCTATGTTACTGTGTTACTGTGTTACTGTCTTACTGTGTTACTGTGTAGCTATGTTACTGTGTTACTGTCTTACTGTGTTACTGTGTAGCTATGTTACTGTGTTACTGTGTAGCTATGTTACTGTGTTACTGTGTTACTGTCTTACTGTGTTACTGTGTAGCTATGTTACTATGTTACTGTGTTACTGTGTTACTGTCTTACTGTGTTACTGTGTAGCTATGTTACTGTGTTACTGTGTTACTATGTTACTGTGTTACTGTGTAGCTATGTTACTGTGTTACTGTGTAGCTGTGTTACTGTGTTACCGTGTTACTGTGTTACTGTGTTACTGTGTCTGGTCGGTACCTGTCCCGCGCTGTGTTACTGTGACCGGTCTGGTTCTATCTTTGTCTCTCCATTCTGTTTATCGCTGATGGACTTCTGGGACAGTCTGGTAGACATAGTGGCCGCCTGCACCACAGCCTGCAAGATCAATCAATACATCAATCAACCAACCAACCAATCAATCAATCAATACATCAGTCCATCAGTCAGTCATCCAATCAGTCAGTAAAATAAAATGTTCAACTGTTGGTAACTGGAGCAGTCAGGGATTCAGTGCCTTGCTCAAGGGCATGATGATGGTATTTATGGGAACCACCAACCCTCCTCAATAGAGATGCACCAACCACAGTTATTTTTACAGACTAGGTACTGTACAAATATGAGAGGTATTACTAACCAACACCATACATCAAGTATCTGAGTACCTTTACTGACAGACAAATTGGGCTCCAAAGTAGACAAATAATGTGTTCTCTTTTTGTATGTATGTATATGCAACACACAGATATATATATATATATATTAGGGCTGTCAAAGTTAATGCTTTAATTTTGGAGATTAATAAAAATTATTTAAAGCGTTAAATCTAGATTAATCTATTAGAACATTTTTCAACGTTCTGAACTTTCAGCAGTATCTTTGCTTGTTCCTTTTTTGCATTGACTCATGCACCTTTTTGAAAATCATCTGACATGAAGATGGAACACATTTTTGTTGTTAATATGATTTATATTACTGGTAGTTCATACAAGACATTTTCGTCCTCTAAGCCAATCTGCACTTTTATTTCTGTTAGCGCCGCGGATATAAGAAAGAGGTCTTTAAAGCTGAGTCAATGTTGATGGGTTTGTTGAACATTTGTATTTCACAGGAGAGAAACTGTATTCAAAGATCAAAGAAAGCTATTAAAATAGTCTTTGAATCTAAATATACTTTCTTTGTGTTGATTCTCCATTAATTCCATGATTTTACTCAAGTAAATATCTGTTAAAAGCTTCGGTCTTAAGTAGAAAAATGTGATTAATCGCGATTAATTTATTGATAAATTTATCTAGATTAAATACAGAAAACTGTACGATTAATTAGTAAAAGAAATTGTATCTATTGACAGCACTAATATATATATACACACACACACACACACACACACACACACACACACACACACACACACACACACACACACACACACACACACACAAATATATACACATGCAAACACATAATACATATACACACACAGACACACATACATGATAGATACACATACATATAATATACATACATATAATTCAATGTGCATGTTGGTCCAGATTTGGTAACCCCAACAAAATGGAGACAGAAAGAAAAAGAAAAAACAAAACAAAATGAACATTGTACAAACATTTATAGACATAATCATGGTTACCTTGACATTGACTTTGATTGGTTACTTTGAAGCTGAATGTGATTGGTTACATTGAAGCTGACTTTGATTGGTTACCTCAAAGCTGAATGTGATTGGTTACCTTGAAGCTGACTTGTATTGGTTACCTCGAAGCTGAATGTGATTGGTTACCTTGAAGCTGACTTGTATTGGTTACCTCAAAGCTGAATGTGATTGGTTACCTTGAAGCTGCATGTGATTGGTTACCTTGAAGCTGACTTTTATTGGTTACCTTGAAGCTGCATGTGATTGGTTACCTTGAAGCTGCGTTTCCTCTTCTGCACGTTCTGTTCAGGGTGGAAGAGAATGACGTAGACCTTGGGCATATAGAGCATACCCAGAGAGACAGACGCACTCAGAGACATCGACACCGTTAGGGTGGTGGTCTGTATAAACATCTAGAGAGAGAGAGAGAGAAAGAAAGAGATAGCAAGACAGAGAGAGAGATTGGTAGGTGGTTAAACTAAGTAAAGAGTCTATAGATGTAGTTCTACCTAAGTACTCTCTCTCTCTCTCTCTCTCTCTCTCTCTCTCTCTCTCTCTCTCTCTCTCTCTCTCTCTCTCTCTCTAGAGCAGGGGTGGGCAACTTTGTATATGGTGAGGGCCACACAATTTCCACAATCAATCTGGGGGGCCGCATTGTTTATCGGCAGTCCCGTCAGTAGTACCCCATCACTCAAATAGCCCATAATAGTCACAGATGTGATAAATAAGGTATATAAACAATTATAATTTGTTGTAACTTTGTTTTTATTCCATTTCAAATGCATTTAGTAATGCAATTTCAACTTTATGAATGTATAAACAGCTGAATTTAAAAGTATTGCTGTGTAACCCCAAATATATACAAAAATGATCAATTATAATTAAGGCTTCTAATAAAATAAATGTATGAACTTAAAGCCCACTGCTCAACAAACACAAAGCAGCATTCCTGCTGCATTTCACTACAACAGTAAATCAAAAGTGCAATAATAAATGATTTTGTTAAATGTATAAACTTTTATCCTGCTACTAAACAAAACATTATAACACTGAAATGCATGTTATGGATATGAAGCACTCAGGAATGTTTTGTTTAGTAGCAGGATAAAAGTTTATACATTTAACAAAATCATTTATTATTGCACTTTTGATTTACTGTTGTAGTGAAATGCAGCAGGAATGCTGCTTTGTGTTTGTGTTAGTGTTATCTGAACACTACAAAAGTAAAGTGCAAGTAAAGTAAAGTGCAATACTACATGCCTCCCATTGACCCTTCATCAAATTGGCATGACATTCACCCTCGCCCCACAGTGGGTCAATAATGGTTATAATAATAATAATGGTCCCCTCTCTACACCTCTCCATCATCCCCCCCCCCCTCTCTACACCTCTTCATCATCCCCCCCCCCTCTCTACACCTCTTCATCATCTCCTTCCCCCCCTCTACACCTCTTCATCATCTCCTCCCCCTCTTTAATGAGACACTTGTGGTCTCTCTTGTTGGCGCACAATAGCAGGAATGTCAACGTCAATGTTTGTGCATGCGATCTGCATCAGATGAAATAATGTTTCATCTGACAGCCTGTTTCTCTCCTTTGACTTGATGTGCTTCATGTTTGAGAAATTGCTCTCACATATGTATGTGCTCCCAAACATACTGGCCATAGAGAGGGCAAAGTCCCTGAGGAGTGGGAAGCGGGGCTCAGGTAGCAGTTTCCAAAACGAAATTCCCCTCTCATTTCTCTTTGCTTGAAAAAAAGGATCTGACTGTAGCTCGCACAGTTCAAGCTGCAACGGTGGGGGCTGCTCTGACACGTAGCGGTGAGGGAGCCGGCAAACAGCGCTATCTGTGACTGCATGCCGTTGAAATCTTCAAACCGATCATTGAATTGCATTTGCAGTGTTTCAATGTCGCTCCTGTACTTTACGAATGTGTCCTTATATTTGGGGTCAGCTGTGCGCATCTCTGTGCGCATTTCTTCACATGCAGAAAAGTGTGTGGACAAGTCCGGGTGGTCAGATAAAAGGCAATGTTTGAAAAAGGCAAGTTTCATCTTAAAGGCGTTCATGTGTGCATAGAGATCCGATACCGTTTGATTTCTTCCCTGCAATTGCAAATTGAGGCGATTAAGGTGCGAAGTGATATCCGTGAGGAAGGCCATGTCACAGAGAAACGCTGTATCTCTGAGTTTAGTGCAGTATGCGCTTGTGTCGCTCGTCACTTGCTCATCCAAGAATGTGGGGATTTCTTTACGCAGCGCAAAAAACCTCTCCAAGCACTTCCCACGGCTCAGCCATCGGATTTCTGTGTGTAGCTGCAAGTCGCCATAATCAGTGTCCATCTCTTCCAAAAAGGAGACAAACTTTCTATGGTTTAGTGACCTGGGCCCTCATTCATCAACGTGACGTAGAAAATGTTCTATTTCCACACGTAAGCACAGAATTTAGAATGTGTGTACGCACAGAAATATTGGGATTTATCAACCGTGCGTACACAGGTCCTATGCTCCTCCGTGTTGATAAATACCTCTTTGTTCTACTGTCAATGCTCGTGCATGATTATCCATATATGGTCATGAAACACCCCCCTTGGGATGTGAAATAATGGACTGACCCGAGCGGAACTCTGAGAAACTCCATGGGAGATTGTTCACTGAGGCGCTGCCGAACCAAGACGCGTGTTATGGGATAAATAAAAGGTGGACTTGTACACGGTGATGTCAGATATCAACGGCTCCCTAAGACCATTGCTGCAATTCTGCCTGGACAGCTCAAAACACTAATAAAGACCGTGCTGGAATATGACTGCCTTTTCCCGTTTTGTTTGATTAATACCCAGGGATTAAAGTTCTCCTCAATTTTATTCCAAATCGCGACGGATTTCCGTAAATTTTCTACCTGCTGCATATGATTTCTAGAGGCATACAATCTATTTTGATGTCAGTATTGGGTAGCCTATATAAACAATAATACGAGAGCATATACAAGAACAATGAATCTCACTGCCATGTATGATGTAGCCTATACGCCATGTGTAGCCTGCCTATATGTGATCAATACAAACTTGAACTTGAATTCCATCATGTCTGTGTGCGGGTCACTGCGGGAACTCACAAGGCTGTTGTCACAATGTAAATAAGAACGTGCACTGAAAAGTTACAGTATGTAGTTGGTTGATTATTTGTATGACAGTCAGTAAACCCTTGCAAAAAGTATCCGTTTTATTTAATGAATTGAAAACATGCAGCATGCCTTTCCTCCCGGCATGCAGCAACAACATGTATCAGGCAAATGCGCATCGCAACATTGACTGAGTGGAATCCCTTTCTATTCACATAACTGCATTTGTGATGGAGCTTTGACAGCTACAGTAACAGTCTATTGCTCGATCCATCTCCAATATCACGATGGACCGTGCCGGTGGCAAAGACCCGAGGGTGGAGAGGACTTGAATGAATTCCATCATCATATTTATATGTTGTGTCTGTCCACTATGTTTGTTACTTTTTTATTCCCCCCCCCTATCTATGTAAAGCGACCTTGGGTCTCTTGAAAGGCGCTATATAAAATGAAGCTATTATTATTATTATTATTATTATTATTATTATTATTATTATTATTATTATTATTATTATTATTATTATTATTATTATTATTATTATTATTATTATTATTATTGTTATTATTATTATTATTATTATTATTATTATTATTATTATTATCACATCTGTGCGGGAGCTCACAAATAGACTGTTAGTCTCAGTGAAGTTTCAACGGAGGTCATCTATTCTAACCAACAAATTGAAGTAGAAAGTATTTCGTGACCAATCTTATTTGGAAACATGACACACAAAATAATTCGCTTTCTATTTGAAACAATATTTAATCGCGTTTGGAGGTTGGTGTTCTGCGTCTGCCCCCCCGTGCCAAACAAGCAGGCCAACCTCTTGTTCGCGTGTGAGCCCATTATAATTACACTACTGTCGCTATTTTACAATGAACTATAATGAATTACGGGTCATACAGAAGTTGAACACGCCAGTGTTGAAACTAATGCACGGAAGCTTATTTCCGTGTTGAAACTAATGCATGAACTGAGCAGCGCATATGCCGTAGTAACGATATTCTACCACTGGGCGTCAGCTAAGCATGCTCAGAGCTGTGCGTACACATAAGCACAAAGTCAAGTTCAAGTTGAAATTGATGAATCCCACACTTTGCTTAGAAATGGTCGTACGCACAGGTTAAGCACATATCTGTGCGTAAGTCACGTTGATGAATGAGGGCCCTGGCCTCCACGAATTAGATTGGTAACATTGGTAACCAAATCCATAACATAGCTGTAGTCAAGCTTCTTGGCACAGAGAGCCTCCTATATCAGATAAAAAAAAGAAAATTGATTTAACGACTCTCGCATATACTCAACGCAAATCTGCCTTAGAAGCCCGGCGAATCCTGTGCGTTTTCCTTTCATTGCCGGTGCTCCATCGGTAACAACAGCCGACAGTTTATCAAAACCCCCATATTGCTGCATGGCACTTTCAACAGCGTTGAATATGTCCACACTAGGGCTGACCCCTATTAGTCAAATAGTCGACTAATCGATCAAAAGGAGCCATAGTCGACTGCCAACTCTTCTTAGTAAAAAAAAAAAAGAAAAAAAAAAAGGATTTTTATTTTTTTTTATATTGGCCTGGGGCCGCATGGAACGTCGGTGAGGGCCGCATGCGGCCCGCGGGCCGCCAGTTGCCCCTCCCTGCTCTAGAGAATAAAGACCTCCCACTCTATCTCCTGGTTAACCAGCAGAACCAGGCTAAAGCTAATACCCTTCACACACATGCACACACACACACACACACACACACACACGGATTTATTTATTAAGATACCATTGTTCTCTTTTCACACGTACGCAGGCACGCAGGCACGCACGCACGCACGCACACACACACACACACACACACACACACACACACACACACACACACACACACACACACACACACACACACACACACACACACACACACACACACAGCAACAGTCATTGTTCAATGAGTGGAGCTTCTGTTGTGTTCTGATAAAACGGACATTCCTCCTTTCATCCTGGTTCTGTCATTCACTATTATATGAAAGAGGAGATGAGAGAGTAGGGGAAAAGAGAGGAGAGGATATGAGAGGAAAGAGAGGAGGGGAGAGAGATGAGAGGAGAGCAGAGCAGAGAGGAAAGGAGAGGAGAGGGGAGAGAGAGGGGAAGAAAGGAGAGGAGAGGGGAGAGAGAGGAAAGGAGATGAGAAGGGAAATAGAGGAGAGGACATTAGAGGAGGGGAGAGAGAGAAGAAGAAAGGAGAGGAGAGAGGAGAAAGAGGAAAGGAGAGGAGAGAGAGAGGAAAGGAGATGAGAAGGAAAAGAGAGGAGATGAGATTAGAGGAGAGGGGAGAGAGAGGAGAGAGGAGAGAAAAGAAAAGAGGAGAGAGGGCAGAGAGAGGAGAGGAGAGGAGAGGTTGCTTCTCTATGTGAGTTGCAGTGCAGCTGGTACAGTATGTATTTTTGACCAATACGATTTCTTGGCTGGAACTACCCGTTATACCTCCTAGGACAGAGTAGAAACTTTTCATCACCATGGAAACCACAATGGCCACAGCAGACTGTATATAGGATGTTGTCAGCACAGTATACAGTATAATCTCTGCTGACTTTATACTCCTCCAGGTTCTTACTGCTTCGTATTTGTATAAACCTCTCACGTCTCTCTCAGCATGGGTGCTTGGTCTGTGGTTTATACGGCTCTTCCATTTATCTCTCTGATGAGGCAGGAGATTTTAAATTCTGAAGTGGCAGTTTAAAAAAGGAAAAAAATCGCTAGCCAAAACTAGCTTAGCATTGCAGCTCAGGTCCCCCAATGTCACCAGCGTCAGTACATTCTCGTAGTGGAGGAGTAACGAAATTACAACATTTGCTCTTAAAATTAGGCTAGTTAGCAAAAGATACCTCTCACTCCAAATGCTGTATAAAGGATAGAATTATCTGTTAACGTGAAAAATAAAACACTGTTCATTTTCGCCATAGGCAGGAAGTAAAAGTTACTGGGGTTTGGTGTTTTTTTTGTTTCTTCAAATGATGAAACACTTGAAAGTCTATTAACACTCACAAAATCAAAACAAAGACGTGCTCCAGTTTGCCTTCATAGGATGGAGTAACAAAACAAAGACATGCTCCAGTTTGCCTTCATAAGACAGAGTGCGCCCCAGCAAGACCGAGCACCTGTTGGGATGCTTTTAACGCATGCATACTACAGTCATAGACCGTCTTAGTGATTGTAATGTTACTAGAGCTTCTAGCCACAATAGACCAATTTGACTGTAGTCAGCAAAGCCATGATACAGTACATAGCATGCTAGTCGCTAACATTACCAACTGGTTCTGACGCTGTGTTGTATCAAATGGAACATACAATAAAATCACTGTAGCATCAGCAGGTCAGGACAAGAAGCATTATGATTGAAGCCAAGCTATCTACCTAGCCACTAGCATGCTAGTGAAATAGACCCATTTGATTGCAGTTAGCAATCTAACATTAATGGTTTTATGTTCCATTTGATCAATGAATGATACAACACAGCATCAGAACCGAATGTTAGTGACTAGCATGCTATGCATCTTGGCTTTGCTAACTACAGTCAAAGAGGATCTGTAGTGGCTAGCTCTAGTAACGCTCTTAGCTCTTAATTATATTTATGATAGCTTATTTCTGTATGTAAACTCAACGTGACTGTAAATAGAGAAACCTCAGTTGCCTTTCGAGTATGAATAAAGATATGAAGTGAAATGAAAGTAAGGGTTAGGGTAAGGATTAGATTACTGGGTTGCCTGCAATACTGTCTCACTGGAGCAGTTTGGGGTTCAGTGCCTTGCTCAAGGACACTGTGGGATCATGGACCCACCTCGCTCGTCCACAGTCTGTATTTCAGCCTGCTGAGACAAACACATATTTCACTGTAACGCTTAAACCTGCAGTATTCTGTGGATAAAAGTGACTCATAATAATCCCAGAGCAGTTCTCTGCTCTAATCTCATCACAAATAATGTTTTGGAGCCGTCAGCGTTGAGGCTGGAGATGCTGTTGTTGTAGAGCTGGTGGAAAGGGAGGACACCCTGCTGAAGCAGCTCATTTAAATCCTCATTCAGCATCTGAACCTCCAGGATACTTTATCTCAAACCCCTGAGCCTTCAGCCATCTCATGCGGACACACTGTGGCCTGGAGCACAAAAAAAGGAGCTTTGATCGTTGACCTCAAAGGTCATTGTAAAGTTTACCTCTGGCTCTAGAGAACAACATACATTTAGTTTTACTAGCATTTAGCATCCATTTGATAACAAGAATCTCCTTCCAGTGGGAAACAAAGGACTGTAACCTTATTTGCCTGACTGATACGCCACGCCATTGCTAAACCTGGATCTACTGTGTGCCGGTAAATTCCCCAACCAGAAACCATGGATTATTAGTTCCATGCACGTGGCCCTAAAGGAAAGGGACACTGCTTTTGGCTCTGGAAACAATGAGGAACTATTTCCACTATTACTGAAAAATACCTATTACCTAGTGGCAAAACGAATCCACAGATGATGCAATAGCCACAGAAATCTACAGTGCCCTCGGCCACCTGGAGAAAAATAATTCCTATATGAGGATGTATGTGTATTATTGTTTAGCATTCAACAACATAGTTCCCTCCAGGCTCAACACCAACCTTAAAGACCTGGACACCAGGGGGGGAGGATGGGCCCCAACACCTCTGATCCTCTGACCCTCAACACAGGAGCCCCCAGGGCTGTGTCCTGAGCCCCCTCCTCTACTCCGTGTGCACCCACAATTATGTAGCCATGCACAGCTCCAACATGGCGATTAAGTTTGCCAATGATTCAAGAGTGATAGGCCTAATAACCAACAATGACAAAATGGCCTACAGGAAAAAGGTTGACAATCTTCAAGTTCCTCTGTCACAGAGGACCTCACCTGGGACAAGCACACCGGTCAGGTGGTGAAGAAGCAATGCCTCTTTCACCTCAGGCGGCTGAAGAAATTCAGCATGGGGCCCCAGATCCTACAGCCTTCTACAGAGGCACAGACAAGAGCATCCTGACTGGATGCATCACCGCCTGGTATTGAAACTGCTCTGTCCTCGACTAACAAGAGCTACAGAGGGTTGTGAGAATAGGAGGTCCTTTGTCCCCACTGCCATCAGACTGTACAACAGCGTAATATAGTGGACCTTGACCTCTGACCTGTTCCCTGTTTTTATACACTGTTTTTTATACACCTGCTTTTATCTCATCACGCTCTTATTGATATTGATAGATATGATTTTCTTTTGAACAAATGTTTTTTATTTTCCCTTTTTTAACATGAAACTAGACAAACAATACAGTAACAGTGATAATCAATGATAAATCACAGGACAATGACAGAAATAATAATAACAATAATGACAGTCCAGTAATTAAATCAAAATAAATGTAGATTAAAAGACATAAAAATTATAAATACAATACATGTGCTCTTGCTCGCTCTTCCTCGCTCTTTCCTTCCCCTTCCCTCCCCCTCCACCCCCCCTCAGGACCCTCACTTGGACTATACATCCACTATTTCATTTAACATCAGAAAATTACAAGTTTATATGCTACCCTTTATCTTCTCCACCACAGCTACCCAGACTGCTATGCTGGCTTCATTAACACCTAAAATTCGTGCAGTAGATATCTCTAGATAAATCACATCGAACCCATACCTTCCGGCACATTTTATCCGGTTGAATCCAGCGTGACGCTATCAACTTTTTGGCAGCCGTAAGATAGATATGATTTAATTGAATTTTATCATGTGCTTATTTTTAATGCATGATGCAGACATAACGTGAAACAACTGAATGAGAACTGTCAATGTCTGTATACTGTGTGAGCTGCGAGATACCCTGAATTTCCCCAAGGGGATTAATAAAGTATCTATCTATCTATCTATCTATCTATCTATCTATCTATCTATCTATCTATCTATCTATCTATCTATCTATCTATCTATCTATCTATCTATCTATCTATCTATCTATCTATCTATCTATCTATCTATCTATCTATCTATCTATCTATCTATCTATCTATCTATCTATCTATCTATCTATCTATCTATCTATCTATCTATCTATCTATCTATCTATCTATCTATCTATCTATCTATCTATCTATCTATCTATCTATCTATCTATCTATCTATCTATCTATCTATCTATCTATCTATCTATCTATCTATCTATCTATCTATCTATCTATCTATCTATCTATCTATCTATCTATCTATCTATCTATCTATCTATCTATCTATCTATCTATCTATCTATCTATCTATCTATCTATCTATCTATCTATCTATCTATCTATCTATCTATCTATCTATCTATCTATCTATCTATCTATCTATCTATCTATCTATCTATCTATCTATCTATCTATCTATCTATCTATCTATCTATCTATCTATCTATCTATCTATCTATCTATCTATCTATCTATCTATCTATCTATCTATCTATCTATCTATCTATCTATCTATCTATCTATCTATCTATCTATCTATCTATCTATCTATCTATCTATCTATCTATCTATCTATCTATCTATCTATCTATCTATCTATCTATCTATCTATCTATCTATCTATCTATCTATCTATCTATCTATCTATCTATCTATCTATCTATCTATCTATCTATCTATCTATCTATCTATCTATCTATCTATCTATCTATCTATCTATCTATCTATCTATCTATCTATCTATCTATCTATCTATCTATCTATCTATCTATCTATCTATCTATCTATCTATCTATCTATCTATCTATCTATCTATCTATCTATCTATCTATCTATCTATCTATCTATCTATCTATCTATCTATCTATCTATCTATCTATCTATCTATCTATCTATCTATCTATCTATCTATCTATCTATCTATCTATCTATCTATCTATCTATCTATCTATCTATCTATCTATCTATCTATCTATCTATCTATCTATCTATCTATCTTGTGAGAATAGCAGAGAACACCAGTGGATGTAATAATAAAAAAAGTCAAAGAACTAGATTCTTAGGGCGGTCAGGTGGCGTAGCGGAGATTGCGCTCGTCACCAATGCAAGAGGCTGCGGTCTCGACTCCCGGAGTCAGCATTGCCTGCGGCTTGGGCCGATCGTCATATTAACTCGTTTGGCTGAGTTAGCGGGAGGGAAGTCGTGGGTGGTAATCTGGCGTTGTGGACAGCGACGCCTACAGGTCAGGTCTTGGCGCCTGCTCAGCGAAAGGCAGGAAATGGTGAAGGCAGCGTGACACTTCACCAATGAGAGTCCTCGCTGCCAGGTGAAAAGAGAGCCGCTGGCTGTCTCCGCATGTGTCGGTGGAAGCATGTGGTAGACTTCAGGGTTCCCTTGTACCGACCAGTAGGGGGAACATGCGCACAACGACCAGGTAGGGGAGGGGGGGAATTGGCATAACGACTAAATTGGGATGGGGAGAAAAAGCATAGAAAAATCAGGCGGAGAAAAAGAGGATACAAAAAAAAAGAACTAGATTCTTGTACCGGATCTCCTCTCTGGTAAACAAGAATACCCTGAAGACTCTGGCAGGAGCACTCATTCAAGGGTACTATGACTATGCTTGCACCTCATGGTACCAAAGCACCTCAAAGGCACTAAAAAGACACACAAAACAAACTGGTCAGACTACTACTTGACCTTACTCCAAGAACCCACCTCACCCCTGCCCACTTTGACAACCTAGGATGGCTTAGAGTAGACGACAGAGTACAGCAACTTGCAATGGGCCTGGTCTACAAGATACACTACACCACTAAGGTACCCATGTACATGTCAAAATACGTCCCAAAGGTCAGTGAATACTACGACCACAACACCAGAGGGAGCTCCACAAATCATGTTAAACCCAGATTCGGCTCAAACAAGGGACTAAACACGTTTCGCATTTATGCCACATCAATGTGGAACGCCCTACCCAAAGCTGTAAAGGAATGTGAATCACTACCCACCTTCAAAACCACTCTCAAAGAGCACCTACGGGAGACTGCAATTCGTAACTGGCCCCTGTAAATGTCCTAACACAACCCCCTCCAATGTACAATCCCCCCCCCGCGCCCCGCCTACCCAACCCATTCTGCAATGTACTCATTCTGCAATCTGTTAATAAAATTTCCAATCAATCAATCAATCAATCAGAAATCTTCCCTTCAGGGATATATACAATGGACGGTGTGTGAGCAAAGACTGCAGGATTATCAAGGACGCCAGCCACCCCAACCACAAACTGTTTCAGCTGATGCTGTCCAACAAACGGTACTGCAGCCTCATGGCCTGGACCAGCACAATGTACAAGAGTTCCTTTTTGCGCGCTCCAAGATGATTTGCTGCTCCCAGATGATTGACATCAGGATGTGCACGGACCCCTGCATTCCCAGCGCAAGATTCAGAACAGTGACAGGCAGTTCAGTTAAGCTCAGCAGGGACAACTAACCCTTTTTAACTTTTCCTTTGTGATTTGTTTTTGTGAGTGATTAACCCTTTCAGTGCCAATCACGTGTTAACACGTTTCTGAGCCCCGACCGCTGAGTGCCAATTACGTGTTAACACGTTTCTGGGTAGTTTTCGATTTTAATACCCTGTAAAATGCATACTGGGACTCCGAAGGTGCAGTACCGGCCGCATCCTACCAGGCGGCGGTATCAAGCACTCTTTGAAACATTGTGTCTTGGGCTGTGCGACGATTATATGGGTCCGGGCGGACTTTTCTTTGTCGGGCAAGTGGGGCGGTCGGATTGAGAAGAATCAATTATTTCATCAGACCAACTAGGCTAGGCTATATGTTAGCTATAATGTCCAAATAGAAACTACCACCACCTAAAGAATGCTTATTATACTTTGTTTTATCCATGTTGAGAGTGAATAACAGGTATAGGCAGCGAGGTGCAATGTAGCGCTTGCTCAACATGAAAAAAGTCGGTGGACAGCGTCTGGTGCTGAAATAACAAACAAGCCACACCACATGTGTGGTGTGAAATTAAAACACCAGTTCAGTAAGTCATTCAAACTTTATCTTTACTTATATATGACTGTGACGGCACCACACATGTGAACAGTAACAATGCAATTAAACTGAAGTCAAATCAGAGCAAAAAAAGCTGAATCTGCTTCAAGAAGATGCGCTACATTAGGTATATAAGGAATTACAACGAGACATTTATTGACTAAATAAAAAAGACAATTAGGCTTTTAACCCTCTAAAGCCGGGGCGCAACACTAGACATGTTTTGTAAAACATTAAATATCTTTGGATTTGTTTGTGATAAAGACTTGCTTTATTGTATCGGAATCGATTGTCATCTAAAAATGTAGTGCATCTCTCAGAGAATGCGCGGATGTAAAGCATAGAATCTTGAAATATCTAGATTGGTTGTTTTCCCTGGACTGCATCTAATCCGCTGTATCTATCCATTTATCATATATCTATGTCTGTCACTATAGCCAATGGAAATGCTAGAAATCGTCACATGGACTGGGAGAACCAAAAAAATAGAATAGAATAGAATAGAATAGAAAATTCCTATTGTTTCTCAATAGTCCAGTGTGCTCCACAGAAAGGGCTGTCAGATAGACGCATTGGTTGCGCGTAATGTAAAATGGACCAATAAGAGAGAGGCACTTGTCTCTGGTTTTATAATAAAATGGCAAAAATACATACAATGGCTTGGAAAAAATGTGGCCCTCGGCCAAACTTAATTGCCTACCCATCATATGCATTTGATTTTTTTATTGTAGCGTGGGTAAGGACGAAATGCCAATGCATTTAGTATAATACAGGTTGCATGCTATTACCAGCCTCCCAGGAGTTACCCTAGACCGCTCTAAAACCATACTTATATTCACCACGGTATAAAACGGGAACATATGGATGGAATTTTTTTTTCTTTTTTTTGCATCTTGACAGGAAGAAATGTCAAATGACCAGTATGTATTCATGACATAGTATTGTATCCATAGCGCGGCTGAGTGTTGCAGTGGGAAAGGCGCTCGCCACTAACGCAGGATATGCTGGTGTCGAGCCCAGCTCTCTGCGTTGCTACCGGCTTGGCCGGCCGTCATACTAACACAATTGGCAGTGTTAGAGGGTGGGAAAGCCGGTGGGTGGGGATTGGACGTTGTGGACAGCGACTCCTACAGGTCGGTTGGGTGACGCCGGTGCGGCGGAAACAGGAAGTATCGGGGGCAGCGTGAGCCTCCCACGCGTTACTCCTCGCCACTGAGAGTTCGAGCTGCTGCGGTGAAAAGATGCGACAGGCTGCCTCCTCGTGTACCGGAGGGGACACGTGATGCAAGGCTTCTATCCTCACTACAGCCGACCAGTGGGAGGCATAGTCTAGCAACGTTCAAGACAGGGAAGGGAAGGATTAGAAATACGAAATTGGGATGGGAGAAAAAAAAAATTAAAACGAGGAGAAAAAGTGGATACAAAGAAAAAGTATTGTATCCATAGCTATAATATAGAATATAGTTGAAGGACTCCTATCGTTTACACCGTGGCACTGAATAGATGGGCCCCGGAAACAACGTGGCACCCAAAGTGTTAAGTCAATCAGCGCCAGACCCGAGGATAGTCGGGTTATCTCACCGACCGTTCAGCGCCAGACCCGAGTATAGTCAGGTTTTCCTCGTTATTTCTTTTATTCGATATTTCTATTCATTGCAGGCACACGGACTCGGGGTTAACATGGGGAATCATCCTGAGAATGCCAAAGTGCAATACCGGCCGCATCCTCCTACATGGCAGTATCGAGCACCCTTTGAAACCTTATATCTTGGCCTGTGCAACGATCAAATGTCTCCGGGCACACTTTTCTTTGTCAGGCGTATCCTGATCCCATTGAGAAGCGTCAAATGCCCCCGATGCATCTGTTGTGGTGGATTATGTTGGCGACACGATGGACACCAGTACTTGGACTCGCGATCAGACAATTGGAATATTCTTTTTGGGGTACCTCCTAGTGAAGGTAAGGACTAAATTATATCAATCCTGCTTTGATCCAACCATGATTTCACCTCCGTCGCAACGTGTGTGTGTGTAACGTTACTCCACAACGTATGCCGTTGGTGACGATCAAAGCATAAAAAAACTACCCCCCCCCTTTCATGCATTCATGATGAAACATAATACCTATTACATACATTTGATTTGGAAATAGTAGCGTGTCCAGGCGAGAAACGGCAACGCCGTTTTGCTGCATATCGTCGTTTTCTGGGATTAGACAGGATCACTCTAAAACTATACTTATATTCACCACGGTATAACACACGAACGTATTGATGAAAAATTTATTCTTTTTCACATATTGAATGATAGATAGTTGATGTCAAATGGGCCATAATATTGTATCCATAGCTATAATATAGAATATATAATATAGCCCTGCAAACACCGGCACTTATTCCTATCTTTTAGAGCGTCGGCGTGGTAGGAACAAACAATGCTCAAGTCAGTGGCATCCAAAGAGTTAAGGATAATCTCCTTGTGTTTTAGGTTTATTTCCTGTTAACATGTTGTTAACCAGGGGCGTATTTAGACCAAGCACTATAGTGGGGCACAGGGGGGCACCTAGGGAAATTAAATTTTTTTTTGTCGATTTTGCCCGGTTTTTGGGCGAAAATGGGCAGATTTTGTAACAATTTAATTTTTTACTTTATTTCGGTTTTAGGGTTAGGGTTAGGTTAGATGCATCCATCTGTATGGAGAATGGGAGGGGTTTGTCTGATGTTAAGGCCTTGAGAACATCACCCACTGCCTTTGGAGCAAGGACCAGAGCCTCTGCCTTTGTTCTTCCTAAAGTCATTTTCTTCACTATTTTGGAATCATGTAGAATCTTTTGATTGAGCTTGTTTTTTTTAAGAAAAAATGTATCATTTAGATGCCTTTATTTCATATTCGACGCAGACAGTAGGCTATATATAGCACATTTTGTTTGGTTTTCAGTTTTCAATCCATAATAAGTTAACAGAAAAAATAAGTACACAACCACATTATTTCAACCTAATAAAACTATGTTTATTGTCATTGTTTTAAGAGCACAAGGTGACTTGGTAAAAATAATCCCACTGGTCACAATGGTGACCGTAATAATGTTTTTGTTATAAGGCTCTGAAAATGTTACTGAATGATATATCAATGTATTTCCAGCTAAATTGAATAATAAAGGGTCTCAATTAAATATGTGTAGTGTCACATGACCAGAACACAGCTCAGTCGTCGCAAGGTTTAACTGAGGCACACCTCCTCCAATCCCTCCACCGGAGGAAGGCCAGAGAGAGAGAGAGGAGAGGAGAGAGAGAGAGGAGAGAGAGAGAGGAGAGAGAGAGAGAGAGAGGAGAGGAGAGGAGAGGAGAGAGAGAGAGAGAGAGAGAGAGAGAGAGAGAGAGAGAGAGAGAGAGAGAGAGAGAGAGAGAGAGAAAGACGTTCAAGTTAACATGCTGCAGCGCCATGTGTAATAAACCGCTGCCTACCTGAGATCCCTGGCACTGTTTTGCTTTACTGATCTCTGTTATCTGGGGGCTGTGTTGGTTGGTCCTTTTAAGCTGCATACCGGAGCATCTTTTAATCCAGCTGTTTGCTGTTCTCTGATATTTTCGGACATTTCGTTGATGCGTCGCTTGACACTTCGAGCTGACATGGGAATATCTTTTATCCTTGATTTGATTGTCTCTTTGTTTGGCAAGCCTTCAACATAAGTACACACAGCAGGGTCCTTCTGACACACAAACCCGTAGTAGTCTGTCCACGAGGGCTGGAATGCCCGAATTTCTTAGCTGTGCATCATGACAGAATGCATCGCAGCACCTGTGAACTGCGCGAGGCGCCAGCTGCCTGCTGACAGCTGAGCACCATGGGATGTACCATGTATTAGCTGTCATAGGGGTGTGCAAACCAGTCAACTTACAAAAAAGAGCCTGTTGGAGGATTTCAACAAGATAAATGCAACAACAGTGCAAAATATTTCACTATAATATTTAAAAGTGAAGTAAAAAGTATTATAATAATTATTTGATCATGTTAAATATATATATATCAGTGGGGCACAGATGATCCACTGATAGTGGTCTAAATATGCCGATGCTGTTAACATGCATACGTTTGTGTATTTCCCAGTTTGTGTTTGTAAAACTGGTACGGTTTAGTCTGGTTGTCTTCTTACCTTCTCAGTGGACTGGGCCGTGCCAAAAAAGATCGGTACAAATGCCAGCCAGATGATGCAGGTGGTGTACATGGTAAAGCCGATGGGCTTGGCCTCGTTAAAGGTCTCTGGTACCCCACGGCTCTTCACCGCATACACTGTACAGGTTACCTGCAGAAAATACACACATACGCAATATGTTAGGATATTAAAATGCACCTATGCAATATGTTAGGATATTAAAATGCACATATACAATATGTTAGTATACCAAAACACACATACAATATAATGTTACGAAATGTTACCTGCCGGTCAGGAAATACAATATAATATTAGTATATTAATACACACATACATTATAATGTTAGGATATTAAAACACAATATTGTATTAACAGCTGGGCTTGGATGTTAAGCCCTAGCCATATTTTCAGGAGATTTGCCTAAAAGTACATACATACATTTAGTCATTTAGCTGACGCTTTTATCCAAAGCGACTTACAAGTTCTGTACGACAGGTCATCAGGAAGGGTACAACTCTATCAGCTGAGTAACAATATTCATCACAGTGTTGCGTGTTACAGTGTAGGTTAGTTTATTAGGACAAGTGCATGACAGTAAGGTTAGTTAGGGTTAGATTTTATTTTTATTTCCCTACATACCCAAGTAAAGGGAAGATTGCACCACTTCTACAAGGTCCATTTGCATGTCCTTGGTATGTAGGGACATCTATGGAAGGTGGACCTCAGGGACTGTATCAGTGTCAGAAATATTGTGTCTGTTACTATGCTTGAGTAAATTGTAATGAACCAAAGGAGAATATCAATTATTATAATTGTCTGTTTCCGTTGAATAACACCATGCTGACATTGACCAGACGTAAAACATTTTCAGCACCTTCTTGAGATCAAAATATTATGTACTGTAAGGCACTCTCGGAGATTAGATAAATATTTACGTCAATTAATGAATAATACCCAGCAAGGTTTTGTACAAAAAAGACAGAGCTATCACAATATTAGGAGGGTTTTAAATATACTACACGAGAAACATGATGAGAAAGACACTGCAATGTTATCAGTAGATGCGTGTCAAGCATTTGATAGGATAGAATGGGGCTATCCTTTTGAGGTACTTCCAAGATTCGGGTTGGGCAGGATTCTTTTCCAAATGGATTCAATTATTACTACAAAAACCTTACTGTTGAGGTCTTAACTAATAACACCGTCTCAAAACCCTTTAATTTACAGATATCCACCCGACATGGCTGTCCTTTGTCTCCACAGTTATTCACGCTAGCAATCAAACCTATACTGTAGGAATATCAGGCATTACAATTGGAGAACAAGATCATCGCATTTCGTTATATACGGATGATATCATATTTTTCCTGACAAACTTAAAAATAGTATTCCCAATTTAACACTTCCAGTGCCACTTGTTAACATGGTAAAGCATGGTTAAATGCCACCACCCACTTCAATGATAGCGTTGTGAACGCATAATCTCTGTCTTAAATTATGGCTATGTGTCTAATCTACCTGTCGTTTATCAATGACTTGTTTGCAGTCAACATTGTCGAAACGGATTGTTTTTTAATCGCTTCATTTCCGTTTTATAGCATTTTGAAAAGCCCTCGTTTTCAAGGAAAATATAAAGATTCTGTGATAATCGGCATTTACTGGAATATTCTGGCATACACAAAAACGTTGTAATCTTTCGGCCTATTTATGAATCGTTTTCAAATAAACGCTAGATTATCGATAATATATGTGTACTTATGCACGCTATAGAGGCGATATGAAAAATCGATTCTCTCATTTCCTCATCAGCGATCACAGCCACACACACACACACACACACACACACACACACGCATAGGGCAAACGCTGATATATATGTGAAAATAGCTCTGATTATCCTAAGACTGGTAAAATAAATTCCTTACCTCAGATCAGATGTTATCCAAAAAGATTATTCCAATTCCTGATCGCCATTCCAAATATCGATCACGCTTATTGATTACAGTGTTGGGTACTGTAAATACATAATCCACATGTTTTCCGGGCCGGCGATCACAATGGATTCTTCAGTTGGCCTTGACGGAAAAGTAAAATGAGGAAACTGGCCCCCCCCCCCTTCGTCAGTCTAAAGTAATGGGGTGCAGTTACACAGAGAGAGACGATAGGGGGCGGTATCTTCCCAATTGAGCTCAGAGAGAGTCTGCAACACTAACCTGAGGCTCGATTGATGAAATATGAATTCAAATTGCCAATAAAAAAAAATACGACAAATAAACGCTATATAGCGTTGGCGGGCACTCAACGGTCGGCATGAACTAACGACAAAACGCGTGGCTGGCATCCAAAGTGTTAATGAAATTATTTTGGAGCGTTCTCATGTTATACAATTCTAAATCAGTACTGATGTTTCTTAATAAGGAAGAAAGGCATAATCCCTCAGTGAATACTCTTCATGGCGACAACTTAAGGTTATAGATATTTAGGCGTTAAGATCACCCCTGAACTCAGTGAAATAATCTCAGCAAACTACAAACAAAGTAAGTGAGTTACTGGAACGCTGGCCCACTTTACCGATATCTATGGTCAGACGAATAAATCGAATTAAAATGACCATTTTACCCAAGTTCTTGTATTACTTTCAAACACTCCCATTACCACTATCAAACACGTTTTATGACAAACTTGACTGATTGTTTTCAAGGTTCATATGGAATTTGTTGTTATATCTACCATATGAGAGAGGGGGACTTCAACTTCCTAACTTCAGATGGTATTATATGGCTGCCCAGCTGACCACAGCATTGAACTACTTTAGTACAACAACACCTCCAGCCTGGATGAACATCGAACAGGAGTCAGTTCCAGTTCTACCATTAGCTTTGTACTTATACTCTTCAGATATAAAAATGTTGAAGAAACTTATGAAAAATCATTTTCTTAAAAATACAATAAAAAATTGGTATGCGGCACATAAACATATAGATGATGTACCTGTACCAGTATTGTCTCAATTCACACCTATATGAACAGTTTGTCCTGGGCAGAAAAGATGGAGAATTTAGAGTACGGAGGTGTTAAAAAAGTGAGTGATCTTTATGAAGAGAGAGTTTTACTTTCTTTCGATAAATTATGTAAAATCACTAAGAAACAAATATTTACAATAAAAAAGTTCCATGTCATCAACATATGAACAGATAATAGTACACTACCTGCACCCATCGAAACTGGAAAGAATTGCACAAAAAAATATGGAAGAGAAAGGGCATGTATCTAGATATTATAACATAATAGTTACGTATACTAAGGAATTGCTAGATAAATTGGAAGCCTGGAAAACAGATATACAAGAAGACATTTATGAGGATGATTGGAATAATGCATGTTTAAAGGAACAAAAGCAAACAATCAACACAAGGTTTAAATTGCTCCAATATAAGTGGTTAATGAGAATGTACATAACTCCTGTCAAACTCCATCGTATGTCAGCCAGTATTCCAGATGTTTGTTCTAAATGTTGGAACCAGAAGGGTACTTTGTTCCACTGTCTGTGGGAGTGCCTGGAGATACAAAACTTTTGGAATAAGGTCTTAAAGCATTTGTCAGAAATATTTGAAGTCAAAGTATGTTTATGTGCCAAACTTTGTATACTTGGAATATACCCGGAGGACTTTGTACAAACTCAGAGACAGACTACACTTCTGGACTTTGGGCTCCTCCAGGCCAGGAGAGCTATTGCACTATGTTGGAAAAGTATGGATGCTCTGACACTGATAATGTGGATAAAGGAACCTTCAGACTGTATCGGCCTGGAAAGACTGACTTACATTGCTAAGGGCAAGTAGAAAGACTTTGTTCAACTCTGGGAACCATATGTCTGTCATGAAAAATGGAAGTGTGGGCGTTACTTAAAAGGATATATATATATTTTTCTCTTTTATAATCACTTTAATTTGATATACTGCAGGTTGAATGTGTGTGTATGTGTGTAAATGTGAATGTATGTTGTTGTGATGTCAAAGGGAAAAAGAAGACGATAAAAAACATTGTGGAAAAAAAAGAACCAGGCAAACCAACCAACCAACCAACCAATGAACAAACCAACCAACCAAACCTCCAACCACTCCATCAACTAATGAATAAACCAACTAACCAACCTACCAACTAATGAACAAACCAACCACTCAACCAACCAACCAATCAACAAACAAAACAACCAACTAACCAACCAACCAACCAACCAACCCACCAACCAACCATCAAACAAATGAACCAACCAACCAACTAACCAACCAATGAACCACCCCACCAACCGACCAACCCACTAACCAACCAACCAACCACCCACTCGACCAATCCACCAACCAACCAAACCAACCCACCACACACCAACCAACAAACAAACTAGCCAACCAACCAACCAACCAACCAACCAACCAACCAACCAACCAACCAACCAACCAACCAACCAACTAACAAACCAACCCACCACCCACCCACCCACCCACCCACCCAACCAACCAACCCAGCACCTGCCCAACCACTCAACCAATTAATGAACAAACCAACCAACCCAACTCCCCAACCATCTAACCTACCAACCAATGAACCAACCATCCACCAATCAATCAATCAACCAATCAACCAATCAATCAGTCAATCAATAGGTGATCAATAACCTTACCATCAGTACTATGCTGTAGCTAAGGCAGCAGATGAGTGACAGGTCTGACATGTCACACTTGAGAACGCCGCGGGCCAGCTCAGGGTTGGGGGGGCGCTGTTCCTCGTAGTCAATGATGGTGTGGGGGGGCATCACTGCAAACCACACAAACACACCCAACACCTAGACACACACACACACACACACACACACACACAATAAAGTGATATTAGATTCCTTCCCCCGAGATCAAAGGTTTGACCCAGACACAGAATAAGATAAACAACAGCTGCTGTTTCTCTCTCTCTCCTTTCTTACTTGAAAGCCATTATTTTACATTTACTTTTAAAGCCAAAAGACTGAACAGTAGGCCTGCATGTCTGTTTAAGGGTGGTGACACTGTTAAAATTGGAGTTAATGTAATCCACGGCGGAGGAGGTGTAGGAGTCAATATCAGTGTGGGAGTAGAGGATGGCCTGGGTGGCAAACATACTCCAGTCCGTGTGTTGAAACTGGTGCTGCAGCTGAGAGTCTGCCCCCTCAAGCCATATTTTGACTGTTCTAACTGAGGGCTTCACACGTTTGATGAGTGGGGTGTACTTGGGTAAAAGGAACAAAGATACATGGTCTGGTTGTCCCAGGTGGGGGAGGGGAACTGCCTTGTATGCATCCATAATGTTGGAGTAAAGTCTAATATTTTGTCTCCTCTAGTGGGGCAAGAGACATGTTGGTGGAATTTGGGGAGCACAGACTTTAGGTTGGAGTGATTAAAATATCCTCCCCTCTGGGTGTGAGTTCTGTTGTTTGCTGATGGCAGCATAAAGTTCCTTCGTTGCTAGCTTCGAATTAGCATCCGGTGGTATGTAGGCTGGTATTCACAATGGTATTGATTGATTGAATTTATTTGACAAATCAAATCAAAATTACATACAATACCGGTACACACATATAATCACACACATATAATCTAAAATCGTCGAGGATTAAAACACAATAAAACCTTACGGTTTATTTCCATTGTGGTAGCTGTATATTCCCTGGGCTGATAGAATGGTCTGCGTTTAATCATGAAACATTCCACATTAACAGAGCAGTGACTCACAATAGTGGTGATGTTTGTGCACCAATGTTTGTTTACATAAATGCACAAACCTCCACCTCTGGTTTTTCTGGAGCCACCCCGCCTACCCAACCCCCCCCCCCCCCCCCACCCCACCAGCTACAATGTACAGTTTCCCCCCCACCCCACCTACCCAACCCCCCCCCCCTCCACCCCTCCTACCAACCTCCTCCAATGTACAGTTTCTTCGTCAAATGTATATACTCTCTTTTTTAGACTCTTCTTGTATCAAAAACAGTACTGTATTTGTAAATCTGGTATGTCATAAATGTATAGATGTAGCAGTACTGTCTATCTGTATGTCATGTATGTCATGTTACGATTAATTGAAAATGGGGGACCCTGATGTAAACAAGACGAAAGTCTTTCTCTGGTCTGCATCCCCTTAACAATTGTGTGTATTGAGCTGTACTGTATTGTACCCATTCTGCAATCTGTTAATAACATGTTCAATCAATCAATCAATCAATCAATCAATCAATCAATCAATCAATCAATGAATGAATGAATGAATGACTTGAATGAATGAATGAATGACTTTATTTGACAATATAAAAATAAACATGTGACAGAAGAGCACAGTCAGGATATACTGCCAAGGATAAAACACAAAAAAGCTCAGAGCTTATTTCCATTGTGGTCCTTGTAGGGGGGTGGGGGAGTGTGATGCTTAATACATGCATCATACAAAACGTGACATCACAACACATCACATATACCATTTAACATTTATATACATACAGACTCATACAACATGCAAGGGTGCCTTAAGCTAAATGTCTAGGTCAAGTATAGTCCCTTTTGAGCCATGTCTTCAGGCTGGACTTGAATCTAACGGCATTGTCTATGATTTTCAGTTCACTGGGCAGACTATTCCAATAGACAGCTGCTGAATACAGAAATGACTCCTTCCCCATACAGCTCCTGAATCTGACTGGCACAAAGTCAGTTGAGCTGCGCCTAGTTTGATATGCATGGGTGTCTCTGATTCGGTTGAAGTAGTTGTTAAAGTACACTGGCACTACCCCGTGCACTATTCTGTGAACTAGGCACATCCCTATCTGATTTACTCTGTCTTCCACCTTAAGCCATCTCATGATCTCAAAGTGAGATGGGTCAAGGTGGGTTCGGGCAGGTAGCCTTAGTATTACCCTGATTAGCTTGTTTTGTGATGTCTGTTTTTGGTTTTATTTCAGCTGTTCTGTCCACCCTGTAGAGAGTGCAGCTCAATAGCACTGTCACGAATCCTGCTATTAAGCCAGGATTCTGTGAAAATCATGGCGTTGCAATCCTTAATCCATCTATGATTGATGATATGAAAGCTAGACTGTTAAAACAAGTAGGTATATTACCGCTAATTTGCAAAAACTGGAGAGACGCCAAGCCTCACGACGTTCACGTGCCACCATCTTGGGTCAAATGTATATTGCTATGGTGAGAACAGATTTTCTTATAACAAGTGCATGTCCTCTACAACCCGCGGTTTATTTTATTAAAATATATATATATTTCTTTTGTATTGTAATTTTTTTTTTTTTGTTATAAATTTCTTTTGACCTGGACAAAAGGGCCTTTATAATAATAATAATAATAATAATAATAATAATAATAATAATAATAATAATAATAATAATAATAATAATAATAATAATAATAATAATAATAATAATAATAATAATAATAATAATGCATTTTATTTATAAGGCGCCTTTCAGGACACAACAATTAAAAACAGTTCATTTACAATCGCAATCAAGTTTAAAATAAAATCAGACATACGCCTGCCTAAAGGGGGGGGGGGTTTGAGGTGGGTTTTAAATGGGATGAAACCCTTTAGAAGGGTAAAGGCCCTCCCATAGTCGAGCAGACTGTACACAGAGCAGACTCCGCGGAGGTCCGCGCGGCTCTTTGAGCTTTGATCTCAGCGGACAGCAGACCCACAGGTGCGAAGCTACTATTTTCTGACGCGCAGACATCCGCGCCGCTGACTTGGTGTCACACAAAACGCTGCTCTGCGTTTTGGTTGACATCGAACTGCATTTAATGTGACGCCGATCTGCATTTTACTCTGACCACTCGCTCCGTGCCAAGAGAGATGTTTGAATGGCTTTTCTAAATGAAGTGTGTAAAATTGCCAGTTTTATTTCGAAATATTGGAAACGGAGATAACATAGAATGTTATCTCCGTTTCCAATATTTTGAAATAAAACTGGTGCTTTTATTTCATGCAATGCGTGTTTGTCATTTCAGCACCAGCGCTGTCCACCTCAAGCCTATACGGTACATTGCATCTCGCTGCCTATATACCTGTTATTCAAGTGCGTAAAACTGCCAGTTTTATTATCGAAATATTGGAAACGGAGATAACATACTCTTTATTTTGACATCGGATGACGACGACATGACAGAAGTTGAACAGCGTGGGGACAATTGTGTAAACTGGCGGGTGACATGTAGGAAATTGGTCCGCGGAGGTCCGCTCGACTATGAAGGCTCAAAGAGTCCAGTGGACCTCCGCAGAGTCTGCTCTGTGTACAGTCTGCTCGACTATGGGAGGGCCTTAACAGGGAAAAGGGGACAAAAAAACACACATAATTAAATAATTAAAACACACCAAACAAAACAACCAAATACAATTACAAGTCATGCACGACATGAAGCAGAACAGACAAATGTAAATGTTAGTTAAAAGGCTGGCTGACAGTTGCAGGTATGTGTAAACAACTCTATAAAGTCCTTAAAAGTAGTGAAGGGGATCTAGTGTTTTGCATCTCGTTCTAACAGCTGGGAGTAGCTAATTGAAAGGTGGACTGACCAAAGGAACACAGGGAACATCTAGCGAGATATGGTGAGCAGCTCTGGTGTTATAGGGAGTAGATGATCATTTTACCAGGTGTATTAAATAAGTTTACAAACGTGTATAAGTCACAATGTCACAATGATGTGGTCTGGAGAGAGCCAATAAAGTTTATTTGTTTCAAAGAGAGAATTTGTAAAATCTTTCAAAAACCCTTCAAACACAATTATTCAATAATGTAAAGTTGCACAGTTTGTTCATGGGGCTGAACGATTTAACAATAGAATGTTATTCTTCTAAAACTAGACTAAAATTATGTGTTTATCTTTCTTTTATTATTTCATAAAATGTTTATATCTGCATGTAGCAAAGTGAGACAGTTGATATGAATGACATAAAACGATTGAATGATTTATGAACAAGTTTATACACTACATAGTATTTGCTACATAAAGGTTATTTGTGCCACATTAACTAACTACAATTTTATTCACTGTTCACTGGTCTCTCCCTCTCACTAGAAGTGAGAGGTCTCCAATTCAGTTGTTTTACCAGATCTTTGTCTTGACTGTCAGGACTTTAAAAGTCATGAGATTAAACCTTCTTTTTGTGAGAAACTAGAGAAAATTAGATGAGAAAAAAATCTATACGACTGGCTTTTTCCTTTCAACGCCATGTACAGTGGCGGATATTTTATTCTCCATATTTAACATTTACATTTTACATTTTGTCATTTAGCTGACGCTTTTATCCAAAGCGACTTACAAGTTTTGTACAACAAGTCAGCAGGAAGGGTACAACTCTATCAGCTGAGTAACAATGTTCATCAAAGTGTTGAGTGCTGCTACAGTGTAGGTTAGTATATTCGGACAAGTGCACGACAGTAAGGTTAGTAGTAATGATTGAAGAAGTGCGTCTTTAGTCGATGGTGAAAGATTGGACGGGTTTCGGCTGTCCTAACTTTTGTGGGAAGTTCGTATACGAGTTAAATCTAAGGCAGACATCATATCTTTAATTGCTGTGTGTTTTCTAGATTGATAATCCACCTGCCGCCTCCCAGCATGGTCTCTCTCTGGGCCTAATACAGGGTTGAAATGTCTTACCATAATAATCCGTACATTGAAATATTTAATCTCAGGGGCAACAGTGGTTCTGGAGGTAGAGCAGTTGTCTGGTAATCAGAAGGTTCCCGGTTTGATTCTGGATCCCCCCCAGCAGCGTGTCGAATTGTCCTTGAGCAAGACACTTAACCCCTAACTGCTCCTGATGAGCAAGTTGGCACCTTGCATGGTCGCCTCTGTCATCATCGGTGTGTGAATATGTGAGTGAGGTCTTATAGACCTATCTTCTGACCTACACACAGCTATTATACAGTAGACCTATCTATCTTCTAACCTACACACAGCTCTTATAGACCTATCTTCTAACCTACACACAGCTCTTATAGACCTATCTTCTAACCTACACACAGCTCTTATAGACCTATCTTCTAACCTACACACAGCTCTTATATAGTAGACCTACCTGCCTTCTAACCTACACACAGCTCTTATAGATCTATATATTTTCTAACCTAGATAGTATTTACCTGTACAGATATCAGTATAAAGGTGATGACCAGCTGGGAAGTGGGGCTGATGAATTTGGGTGGGGACACAGACTTCTTGCCCTGTTCAAAGATGCGGTAGATACGGTTGGTTTTGGTGAGCATGGCGGAGTAGGTGATGGACATTCCCAAACCCAAGAGGAGCCGTCTGAAGGCACAGACCACGGCGCCAGGCTCCGCTATCATAAGGAAGGTTATCAAGTAGATCAGGAAGATACCTAGAGGGAAAACCCATAATAAGATTAGACTACTCAACAATCTATCTGTCTATCTGTGGGGACATATTATGGGAAATTTAAGAATAACAAGACTTAAGCTATTCAGAATTATCGCCCATGGTGATGTCACAAGCAATAAATTAGCTATAATTAACAAATTTGCTGTGCTTTGTGCCTACCTATAATAATAACTGGACTTTTGAAGAAGTCTTTAATCATCATGCAGTGACACACACATGCGATGGGCGGCAGACACACATGCAATTTTTCTTTGGGTCGCCAATGAAATCGAGTCTCTGCGCTTGACCCATCCCGTCGTCCTTCCCCCCCAAGGGCAGCCGGGAACCAATCCAATCCAAGTGCTCCTGTCCGTCTTCGTCAGGGAACGTGACAGCGTTGTGCATGTTTTTCCATTGGGTTTATCTTATCGGGAGGGGAAACCCTTGCGAGCACAGGGAGAACATGCAAACTCCACACAGAAAGGCCTGGGAGATACCCCACCTGGGTACCTGGCAACGCGGAAACCTGGTCCCCAAGCGGGAATCGAACCCTGAACCTTCTAGCTGTGAGGCGACAGTGTTAACCACTACACCACCGTACCTAACGTACTGCCCAGTTTGTAAAATGTTTTTACTCTTGAGTGTGGGGTAGCCAGGCAGGGAAGGAAATAATTCATTTAAAATAAATAATTGCAATTACAATTAGACTAGTTTATTTGCATAAAACTTACAAACATACAAAGCTAAATAAGTAGTAGTAGTAGTAGTAGTAGTAGCAGTAGTAGTAGTAGTAGTAGTAGTAGTAGTAGTAGCAGTAGTAATAGTAATAGTAGTAGTAGTAATAGTAATAGTAATAGTAATAGTAATAGTAGTAGTAGTAGTAGTAGTAGTAGTAGTAGTAGTAGTAGTAGTAGTAGTAGTAGTAGTAGTAGTAGTAGTAGTAGTAGTAGTAGTAGTAGTAGTAATAATAATAGGGTAGTAGTAGTAATTCTTACCTGTCAGCAGAACATAGCTCAGCTCTCTCCCGGAGGCTCTGACGATGGGTGTGTCGTGGTATTTGATGAAGGTGATGACAACAGAGGATGTGGTCAGTATTCCCAGTATGGCAAGGAAGACTGGGATGATGGCCCAGGGAGAATGCCACTCTAGCTTGATGATGGGTGTGGGCCGGCATGCCGTACGGTTGAGAGTTGGACGCATATCAAATGGACACATTTCACAGCTCAACTCATCCAACTGATACTGATAACCATCACACAGCTAGACAGAGAGTGATAGAGACAGAAACAGAGACACAGAGGCAGAGAAAGAGAGACAGAGGCAGATAAAGAGAGACAGAGGCAGATAAAGAGAGACAGACACAGAGAGCCAGAGAGAGACAGAGACACAGACAGAAAGAGAGAAGGAGAGAAGGAGAGAAGGAGATTTGAAAGGTAGATTAAAGCTGAATACTGATGTGACGGTTCATCAGACATTAGAATAACAGCAGTTTAACAGAAGGATTTAATTAGATATTAGGGATAATATAAGAGTTAATAAGATATTAAGGAGCAAATATAAAGGAGTTAATTGGATATTAAGGAGATCAAATAAAGGACTTAATTAGATATTAAGGAGTTCATGTAAAATAGTTAATTAGATTCTAATGAGTTAATGTAAATAGGTTAAATCGATATTAAGGAGTTAATATGTATGAGTCAATTAGATTAAATTGAAGGAGCTACTATAATTTATCAATAATTAATTAATTAGATAAGCAGTTAACCTGTGAATTACCTCACAGTGCCAGCAGCATTAAGGAGTATTAAACATTAAGGAGTTAATTAGATATTAAGAAGTTAATTCGATATTAAGGAGTTAACCAGTGAATTACCTCACAGTGCCAGCAGCATTAGGGCTTGTGTCCATAGCGGATGTTTTATGAGTTGTCAGCTCCTTCCTGTCATTCATTTCTATGCTACAGGCGCGACAGGCGAGCTCCTCTTCCCAGCGCCGCGCCTCGCGTTTATGAGCTCTCGGCGGCAGCGTTTTTGGGCGGAGCGCTCCCAGCGCATAAAGTTGAAACTAGTTCAACTTTTGGAAAGGAGCGCGCTCATCATGGTAATCAACATCGAGGAAGGGGCGGAGCCGCGGCAGTCGCGAGACCCAGGAAAACGCTCTGAGCTTTTTTTTCTCTTTTTTTCAAAGCGGTCCGCCTTGAAAAAAACTTCCGCTATGGACACAAGCCCTTAGGCTCTGATCACATTCGGCGCCTTTTTCTTGCGCTCAAATGCGAGGCGCAGCGGTGTAGCTACATAGAGAACCGAAAGTGCACAGGGAGCAACGAGTGATACCCCTGATTACCATTGCTACCTCATCTAACGTTACATAAGTTACATAAATTACTACTCACAGCCCTCCAGGCATTGCTGTTGTGATCATAGGCTTAAAGGAACACGCCAACATTTTGGGAAAGCTTATCGTCTTCTCCAGAGACAGCCATGAAGATAGATACTAGTTTCCTCTCTGTGCGTTCAGTAGAAAGCTATTTGGCTGCACGTTAGCCTAGCTTAGCACAATGAATGGAAGCAGACAGTGCCGGTTAGCCTAGACATTGTCCAACTAACACCTCTCCCGAAGGCTAACCGGCACTGTCCGCTTCCATTCATTGTGCTAAGCTAGGCTAACGTGCAGCTAACGTAATTAATGAATTAAAGGAATAATTATTAAGGAGTTAATTAGATATTAAGGAATTAATATTAAGGGGTTCATTCGATATTAAGGAGTTAATATTAAGGAGATAATTAGATGTGAATTAGATATTAATTACCTCACAGTGCCAGCAGCAGGGAACTCCTTTCACCATCTTCTTCCTCTCTCCTGGGTTACAGGGAAAACTACAAACAGAGTCTGGAACCTCCTTCTCTCCTCCACTCCACTGCATCTCCTCCACCTACAGAGACAGAGACAGAGACAGAGACAGAGAGTGAGAGAGATATTTATGTGTAAAAAAATCTAACCCTAACTAACCTTACTGTCATGCACTTGTCCCAATATCCTACTAACCTACACTGTAGCACTCAACACGTTGATGAACATTGTTACTCAGCAGATAGAGTTGTGCCCTTCCTGATGACTTGTCGTACAGAACTTGTAAGTCGCTTTGGATAAAAGCGTCAGCTAAATGACTAAATGTAAATGTAAATGTAAATGTGTATGTATTACAAATATGTACATATATTACATATTTAGCATTTAAAAAAGAACATTATGGCTTGTTCGCCAACTCAACTAAAAAAATCAATTTCATATATTGACCCTTTATAAGCAAGATCTCAACACACCACCATGATAAGACCCTTTATAATCAAGACCTCAACACACCATCATAAGACCCTTTATAATCAAGACCTCAACACACCATCATAAGACCCTTTATAAAGAAGACCTCAACACACCATCATAAGACCCTTTATAAAGAAGACCTCAACACACCATCATAAGACCCTTTATAATCAAGACCTCAACACACCATCATAAGACCCTTTATAATCAAGACCTCAACACACCATCATGATAAGACCCTTTATAAAAAAGACCTCAACACACCATCATAAGACCCTTTATAAAGAAGACCTCAACACACCATCATAAGACCCTTTATAATCAAGACCTCAACACACCACCATAAGACCCTTTATAATCAAGACCTCAACACACCATCATGATACGACCCTTTATAATCAAGACCTCAACACACCATCATGATACGACCCTTTATAATCAAGACCTCAACACACCATCATAAGACCCTTTATAATCAAGACCTCAACACACCATCATGATACGACCCTTTATAATCAAGACCTCAACACACCATCATAAGACCCTTTTTAACCAAACCTCAACACACCATCATGATAAGACCCTTTATAATCAAGACCTCAACACACCATCATAAGACCCTTTATAATCAAGACCTCAACACACCATCATGATAAGACCCTTTATAATCAAGACCTCAACACACCATCATGATAAGACCCTTTATAATCAAGACCTCAACACACCATCATAAGACCCTTTATAATCAAGACCTCAACACACCATCATGAATGAATGAATGAATGAATGAATGAATGAAAACTTTATTTAACAGATTGCAGAATGGGTACAATACAGTACGGCTCAATACATACAATTGTTAAGGGGATGCAGACCTGAGAAAGACGTTTGTCTTGTTTCCATCAGGGTCCCCCATTTTCAATTCATATAGACATTTATGACATACACAACATACATGACATTTATGGCATAGGGACATATAGGTATTTAGTACTGATACATTTGTGACATAAGCGGTATTCAAATATACAGTACTGTTACCCCTAGATCCTGACAGAGTATATACATATGATGGGGAGGGGACTGTACATTAGGAGGGGGTGGGTGGGTGGGAGTGAAATATACATACGGCGGGGAGGGAATATATACATGCGGTGGGGAGGAGACTGTCTATTAGGAGGTGGTGGGGGTTTTGGGCATTTACGGTGGCCAGTTTCGAATTGCAACCCCCGTAGGTGCTCTTTAAGAGCGGTTTTGAATGTGGGCAGGGATTCACATTCCTTTACAGCTTTGGGTAGGGCGTTCCACATTGTTGTGGCATAATTGCGAAACGTGTTTAGTCCCTTGTTTGAGCCGAATCTGGGTTTAACATGATTTGTTGAGCTTCCTCAACAAATAAAGGGTCATAAGACCCTTTATAATCAAGACCTCAACACACCATCATGATAAGACCCTTTATAATCAAGACCTCAACACACCATCATGATAAGACCCTTTATAAAGAAGACTTGTAGGGGCTTACGTTGAGCCGCAGGTTATTGGTCCACTGCCCGATGACCCGGTAGCCAGGATTGCTGTGATTGGTCATCTGGAACTGGAAGATGTCGTATCGACCCGGAGCATCGCCATTTTCATTAAACAGAACGCCAGTACCAGCACTGCCTACACACACACACACACACACACACACACACACACACACACACACACACACACACACACACACACACACACACACACACACACACACACACACACAAACACACACACACACAGCGATAGAGAGCTTGAGTAACCCATGTGACTGGGATTTGAATCAGTCATGTTCTGGACCGCAACCTGTTGAGCCACCTTCCACACACACAGCCCCCCGCCCATGAACTATTCGACATACAGGTCAGTTCAGTCACTTCTCCTGTCTGAGGTCAGATGTCAAACGTCACAGTCACCAGTGTGTCACTGTAATAAATATCTGTAATTGTATCTTGTAGTCACAAGACCTAAACATATTCCTGTAGATTAGATTATAATTTATTGTCATTGCACAGCACAAATACTTGTGTAGTTATGTATATATATAGTGTGCAACAAGTTAAGTTAATCTAAAAGCAACAAGGTAAGTTAATATGAGGAAACAATGTAAATTAATATGAGGCAACAAGGTAATATGAAGCAACAAGGTAAATTCATATGAAGGAACAAGGTATGTTAATATGAAGCAAAAAGGTCAGTTAATATGAAGCAACAAGGTTCAGATGATTTGACTTCAGATAAATTAATGTAAATTAATGATCCATCTGGATCCAAGTTGAATTCACTGGCCAACCTTGATATTTTCTGCAGTGTTACTTGTAATACATAGTGAATTCCTCTCCTGTGAATTATTCAACAGGCAGCAACACTTATCAAGCATCACTGAGCTTTTGGCTCTGCTCCCTCAAAGGTATTCACAGTATGCAATACATAGCATGCATATTATCATACAATATATAAATATATCTCCAGCATAGATACGCACATTGTATAAATATATCTTCAGCATAGATACACTATATAAATCTATCTTCAGCATGTATACACTATATAAATCTATCTCCAAAATGCACACACTATATACATATATTTCCAGCATAGATACATTGTATAAATATATCTTCAGCATAGATACACTATATAAATATATCTTCAGCATGTACACACTATATAAATATATCTTCAGCATGTACACACTATAAATATATCAGCATAGATACACTATATACATCTATATTCAGCATAGTGTAGATACACTATATCAATCTATCATACACACACTACAGGAGGTTAAAGGTCAGGGATCAGGTGACCTGCCGAATGCACCATTAGGCTCTACTTGCGGTCACACCTACTTCTGGTGGAAAACACAGACGCCATTCCTATAAATCAATATTGTATTTGGCAGAATGCTAACATTGTTTGATATGTACGTTTTGTAAGGGCATCAAGTTAAGTCAAGCCATTACTTTTCAACACTGGATGCCATGAAGTGTTGTGAAAAGTTACATTTTATCTGTTTTCAGGGTCCTTCAGTCTTCTCTATGGTATTTCCCCATTCAGCTGTAGGATATTTCTCCATTTCCATACCTGAATTTAATATTACGCTTATGAATCTATGGGTGACCTATAACTAAGAGGTGATGGGTATTTCTTGGAATGTGATAAGTCTTCAGCATGATTTATATATTTTTGTTTATTTTGTCGATTGTGAACAAACCTAACCCCTGTTTATCCCCAAGTTGTTTTCCTCCAAAAAGCGGTGTGGCCCGATCACAGACCAGTGCTGATGACACTGGTCAGAGAGGGGGTGTGGCCTCAGAGAGAGGGCAGGGGTCTGAGAGTGAAGTCTAGTATTTCTAGGTATGCGTGATCAGTCTTTCATAACAACCACCAAATATTCACCACCTCTCTACCTCTTCACCCCCTCTCCTCTCCTCTCCTCTCCTCTCTACCCCCTCTTCTCTCCTCACTACCCCCTTTCCTCTCTCTCTCTGTGCCTGATGATTCTAACATAGTGGAGTTCCCAGTTCTCTAACAGCTCTCTCTCTCTTTCCTCCCCCTCTCATTCTCTTTCCTTATTTCCTCCTCTACCTCAGGGGTTTAACAGAGTGGTGTTTAGTTCTCTGCCAGATGTCTGCCTTCAATAATTCACACTCATGTTTCCTCTGCTGGATCTATATGTCTCCTATCTCTCTCTCTCTCTCTCTCTCTCTCTCTCTCTCTCTCTCTCTCTCTCTCTCTCTCTCTCTCTCTCTCTCTCTCTCTCTCTCTCTCAAATGCAGCCTTCACAGAGACACAGCTTATAAAAGAAGGAAGGGTCATTACATCAGAATACCATCGTTCTATGCTCTGCTTGGTGTCAGACTTTGGTGCCAGTTCTATTGAAGCCTGTATTCAAATTCTAAATATACAAGCTATCTGAGGAAATATACACCAACCAATATATAAAATGTTAGCTAGTTAACAATGCAACAAATTGCTGATGATTCTGACATCCGAGGTAATAACCTGTTTAAATTATGGGTCATAAAATGGCTGATCCCATTCAACTCAACGTTGGCCGAACTGAACTGTTTCCACACTTCAGCACCAATGTGCGTTTACGCACTACACATGATGGCGTGATTACCATTCCTTCTTTTATAGTTTCCTTGGTGACACTCCAGGATGCTATCCTTATGACAATATAGCAACTGCTAACTTAGCATAAGAAGTAGGGTTGGGTACTGAACTCTGTACTTTTTATTTATTTTTTTTTTAAACTTTGGCCATTCCCCTGGCTCTTTTTAGCGTTTATCGCATTTATTCTGGTCAAGAATGACCGACAGAAACAGGCTGAAGGGGTACAGATGGGGGGGAAGACACTCTGGGAAAGGCATGGCTGCAGTCCGGGATTCGAACTCGCTAAACCCCAGATCCGTGACGAGCACGGTTGTCCCCGGCGCCGAAATAGCGCTCGAGGTACGTGGTGAGCTACTGGAGCTCCCCGAACTCTGTACTTTTAAGGTTACCAACCGAATTACGTCGGTAGTACCGAGTACCGATTCACGTTAGATCAGGCTATGTGGCCAGGTTGGGGCAGATCACACACATATATTTTGGAAGTGCCAAAAGATGAAGGAGTTTTGGGAAGGAATGTGGTAAATATTAAAGAGGATACTGGGATATGAAGTGCCTAAGACAGGTCTGGTATTATATCTGGGGAATCTGACACAGGAAAACATACAAGGGGGGACAGATACCTGGTGAAGGCACTGCTAGCAGCCAGCAAGAAACCCATAACAAGAGCATGGTACATGCTGGACCAACCTACAAAGGAGCAGTGGTTGGGTATAGTGGAGGAAATATACAACATGGAACGCCTTACGCATATATTGAGGGTACAAGAGGAGAAATTTGGGTTGAAATGGGGAAAATGGGTTGAATATAAAAAAGTTAATGACACTACAAATTGGGAGGGATGGAATTCGAACATGATGTTACATTATAAATAATGGAGAAAAGCCCACGTGTCACATTGTTGTTTGTTTGTGCCATGTGTGTAAGTTGTAAAACAAACAAAAAAACTGATATTATTGATCTGTAATTGTTCTCTGGTGTTGTGTCTACAGGATTTTCAAACAGTTTTGAAATAATTAATCGTACTTGACCATCTTGGATCATTAGCTCTTCTGGTTTGGTAAAGTAATCCAAGAATTAACCCTCTGAGATTGGCAAATTGCAAGATTTTCAGAGGCTGTAGCAAACTAATAAAATGTATGCTAGCACGAAGATACTTTATGCTAATCTGAGAAATTCCCAGAACAGAAGTGCTCACCATCCAATCACCGAAAAATGTAATTTTTACAGAAAGCTCTAAATGTCTCTTTGGCCATGTTTATGCATTCTCAAGTGGTCAAAATGGTTAAATGTTGCACCAATACTATGTAACAAATGGTATGAACACAAAGATTAGGGAATGACCCCCATTCACTTTAATCATAATGTTCTAAGCATTTATACACTCTAAACTATCAAACCATTAATGGGCGCTATGGTAGACATCTATCTGGCCTTCACCCTCCAATACACTCTCCCCGTTGTATACCTAACACCTAGTCACCTTCTAGCCATTCCTTTGTGTCTCACCCCTCTTCCCTCCATCCGATCCCCCTTCCCATCTGAATCACCTCCCCATTTCCAGCCCCCATGTCTTATCATCCCTCCCACCTGGTCACCTGACCACACCCCTTTTGTCATTTATACATAAATGTATACATAAATTATAAATAAACAACCAACTATGACCAGCGAAATTATTTCCTCAGGCATTCACGACAGCGCCAAACCAAAACACAACCAATTACAGATGTATGACTAGAAAAACTTCAAGCTGCATCTCAAATTAATAGGCGGCTTCTCTTTGATGACCCTCCTGGAGCTCGGATAGGAGTGGGTCTGAGGCGGCCAGAAGATGTAGAGCGGATGTAGTTAGAGACCATTGACCGGAGGTAGGCGGGAGCCGTTCCCTTCGCCACGCAATATGCCAGGTCGAGGGCCTTGAAGCGAATTCATGCGGCGATTGGGAGCCAGTGCAGGTCCCTAAGAAGTGGGGTAACATGGGCTGGCTTTGGTCCGTTAGAGATCAGGCGGGCGGCTGTGTTCTGAATGAGTTGAAGAGGTTTGGGGGCAGTAGTCGGTAGACCAGCAAGCAGTGCATTGCAGTAGTCAAGGCGAGAGATGACTGTTGATTGGACGAGGAGTTGGGTGGCTTCTTTTGTCAGGAAGGAGCGGATCCTTCTGACGTTGCTCAGGAGGAATCTGCAGGTTCTGGTTGTTGTTGCGATGTGAGTGGATAAGTTCAGCTGGTCGTCAAGGACAACACCAAGGTTCTTGGTGGGAGGGAAGGAGAGGAAGAGTTGAGTATCATCGGCATAGCAATGATACGAGAAGGCATGAGACGTGATAATGTACCCAGAGATTTGGTGTAGAGGGAGAACAGGAGGGGTCCAAGGACTGGGCCCTGGGGGACACCTGTCCGAAGGGGGCGGGGGGCTGACAGGGTCCCTCTCTATGATGTGTAAGAGCGGTCGTTGAGGTAGGATGTCAGCCATGTCAGCGCAGAGTCAGCCACTCCCATTCCTGCGAGGGATGCGAGGAGGATCTGATGGTTGACTGTGTCGAAGGCAGCAGACAGGTTCAGAAGAATCAGGACAGATGAGAGGCCCTTCGCTTTTTCTAAGTGAAGAGCCTCTGTGACCGCTATGAGGGCCGTCTCTGTGGAGTGACCAGCGACCCCGACCAGAACTGTAGGGGTCGCTGTCCACAACGCCCAGGACCCACCCGCCAGCTTTCCCACCCTCTAATAATGCCAATTGTATTAGTGTGAACGGCCAGCCAAGCTGGTGACAACGCCGGGAGCTGGATTCAAACACGCGAATCCAGCATCTCCGGCGTTGGTGAAAAAACGCAATCTCCGCTACGCCACCTGACCGCCCTAGTTCAAGGTTGCAGTTAGGAATGGGAGGATGTCTGGTGCTATGGTCTGGAGGAGTGGGGAGGGTAGCGGGTCCCGCTGGCATATAGTGGCCTTGGTGTCTGTAATGGGAGTAGTAGTAGTAGCAGTAACTGTAGTAGTAGTAGTAGTAGTAGTAGTAGTAGTAGTAGTAGTAGTAGTAGTAGTAGTAGTAGTAGTAGTAATAGTAATAGTAATAGTAGCAGTAACTGTAGTAGCAGCAGTAGTAGTAGTAGTAATAGTAGTAGCAGTAGTAGTAGTAGTTGCAGCAGCAGCAGTAATAGTAGTAGTAGCAGCAGTAGTAGTTGTAGTAATAGTAGTAATAGTAGTAGTAACTGTAGTAGCACTAGTAGTAGTAGTAGTAGTAGTAGTAGTAGTAGTAGTAGTAGTAGTAGTAATAGTAATAGTAATAGTATTAGTAATATTAGTGACTGTAGTAGCAGTAGAAGAAGTAGTAGTAGTAGTAGTAGTAGTAGTAGTAGCAGCAGTAGTCATAGTCAAAGTAGTAGTGTAACAGAGCAAATACAGTTAGTATAACTAAGTATAACTACTATATATAGTTAGTATAACTAACCATTAAAGTTGACAGAGCGGATGTAATCCAGCAGGAGGCGCCCCTCTACAGGGTCCATCTTGTCGCAGACACCCATGGCTCCGGGACAAAGGTCCTGCAGCATGCTGTGCAGGGCGTGGGCCATGGCGTACACCGCATCAATCACAAACTGAACCTTACCCTCCTGCTCGTATGGAGAATCTCTACTGATACGCTCCTCACCTGACAGGGAGAGAGAGAAAGAGAGAGAGACAGAGAGAGAGGAAGAGAGACAGAGAGAGAGAAAGAGAGAGAGAGAGAGAGAGAGAGAGAGAGAGAGAGAGAGAGAGAGAGAGAGAGAGAGAGAGAGGAGGGGCAGTGAGTGACAGTCGTCTGACACACGTTGTTCCTGTTATATTTGATATGTTTATTTGTTTTGTTTTGTGCTGATATTGTTTACAATCAGCTTTGGTATGTAGTGTGACGAGCCTGGTGGTGTTCAGACTCGCCACAGTTAAAAAACAAACAAATTTGAATGTCCACACAAGAGCAATATCAATCAATAAGAATATTTATTGATTATGGGTAGAATTCAGTTCGATAGGCAAAGAGAATGGTTGTAATACAGTCCGATGGTCAAAACTCCTTCAATACTCAGAGTAGTTGTCCGGTCCAGGGTCAGTACACAAGGGGGTTTCTCAGCCAGTCTAGGGTCCAGTACACAATGAACACCTTCTCGCCTTCACCTCTCCTCTCACTACCTCTCACCTCACAAAACTCTGAATATAACAATCTCTCTCTCAATGCAACAACTCCAACCTCACCTCCACTCAACTTATCTCTGACTAACCTAGTGTATTTGTAGTGTGTGTGTCTGGGGTGTGTGCACGTGATATGTGGGTGAACTAATGATGCACAGGTGTGTTCTATCAGTACTAATCAGCTACCTAATTGTTTCTACTCCTTCCGTGGCAGTAATATCTCCCTTCCTTCACATATCCATGAGAGGGGGGGATGATCTGCCACAGTAGCTATATCTATGTTGTGAGGACTGCACCTGAACAGGTGTCTCAGCCTCATAGCTCCCCCCCAGAGGTTGCGTGGCGCTGTCACTCAGTCCTGACGCACACGTTTCCCTAGACCAGACCTGGGCATTGGATGATTCTGACCGGCCCGCAAAAGATTACATGATAATAATAAAAAAATTAATAAAAAAATATTTATTTAATATTTTTATTTATTAATTTTTTTTACTTTTTCTTTTCATGTCAACGTTCACACGCACAATAATATATTATACGCTTACCTAGGATTTGACTTGATTCAACAACAAAGCAGTCGGGGCAAGCCGAAAACGGTCGAAAGTGTGGTTATTTGAAGTTTGGATTATTTTTTTCACAACTGAGGTAGGTAGATAAAAATTTTAGAGACTAAAGTACAGAAAAAAGGTACCGTTGGGTACCGGTATCGATTCACAGGTACCGGTACCGTATCGGTTCAAATGTGAACGGTACCCATCCCTACTGAACACACAACTGCAGGGCAAGGGCATTTTTGCTCATGAAATGCATAGCCATGTGAAAGCCTTCATGACAAAGTTGCAATTAATTTCAAGGCAACTAGGCAGCAACAATCTCAAACACATGAAAACCCTGAAAGAAGTCAAACCATCAGCTGATCACCGGCACAGGTACTCATCCATGTTGGGAGCACTGCATGATGAATTTTCAAGGCGTTTTCAAGATTTCAAAAAGGTTGAGGATGAAATGCAGCTGGTTTCCTCTCCCTTTACCTGCAGTGTTGATAGTTGTTCAGCTTGAACTCATTGACCTGCAGTCTGATTCACTACTGAAAGAGCACTTTAAGTCAGCATCACTGCTAGAGTTCTACTCTGCTCTCAAGGAGGAGAACTTTCCAAACATGAGGAGACATGCTCAGAAGATGTTGGTTCTCTTTGGATCCACCTACATATGTGAACAGACATTCTCAGTCATGACGTTTACCAAGTCCAGGTACAGATCCTCTCTCACTGATGAACATCTGGCAGCTGTGCTTCGCATCTCCATCTCAGACATGCAACCTGACTTTGATGGACTTGTTAAAGCTCAACAGAGACTGGATTTCTCACACTGAATGAAAAAAAGAACTGAAGAACACTAAAATGTGGAAATATAACAAGTGAAATGGGACACTTGATATTTATTTTTTCTTTTTTTTGCACAGTTCTGAAAACATTAAATGTTTAATATAGGCATGTAAAGTAAAAAAGGCTACAAACTGGGACACTTTTCTTTACACAGTTCAGTGACATGTCTTGTTTATTTTGGCTATAAGATGATGTGATGTCTTTAGAAAGCTAAGAAAATCCTTGTTTCAATAGTATATGAAACTCAAAATGCCCTTTGTTATTAATGTTTCACATTTTGTTTATCATTTTGGAAATAAATTCTATTTGAATAAATGATATTTTTGAAAGATAACCTCACCTTTTAATTGCCAAATAATAACATACTGTTATGGTTTGTAACCGACCCCAATCGCACAACACAAGACAGGTATGAGAGTAAGCCAAGAACAGGGCATTTATTGAATACAAACAAAAAGCGGCACTGTCCCTTTAAGGGAGAACACAAAATACTGGAAACAAGAATTAGGGGAAATTGGCACTGTGCCTTTAAGAGGCGAGCAGGCTAAAGGACAGGGCCAGGGCAAAGGACAGGGCAGGAACAGGGGCTCTGGAGAGGGGAACAGGGACAGAGGCCCGGGGAGGCGGGCTGGAGACAGGGACAGAGAAAACAGGGTTAAGGCCTTGGACAGGGCGAGGGCCAGAGCTGCTTACAGGGATGGAGTAGGAGCGCGCAGGCTAGACGTCTGGAGTGGAGCGCGTCGGCTTGAAGAGCGCGCCGGCTCGGGGTCTGGAGTGGGGCGCGTCGGCTTGAAGAGCGCGCCGGCTCGGAGAGCGCGCCGGCTCGGAGAGACGCATCCTCCCGTAGAGGATTAGGAAGCGATGCGCGTCTGGAGTAGTAGCGCGCCGGCTAGACGTCTGGAGTGGGGCGCGTCGGCTTGAAGAGTGCGCATCCCCCCGTAGGATAGGGAGCGATGTGCGCCGGCTTGGAGAGCGCGCCGGCTCGGGGTCTGGAGTGGGGCGCGTCGGCTTGAAGAGCGCGCATCCCCCCGTAGGATAGGGAGCGATGTGCGCCGGCTTGGAGAGCGCGCCGGCTCGGGGTCTGGAGTGGGGCGCGTCGGCTTGAAGAGCGCGCCGGCTCGGAGAGCGCGCCGGCTCGGAGAGACGCATCCTCCCGTAGAGGATTAGGAAGCGATGCGCGTCTGGAGTAGTAGCGCGCCGGCTAGACGTCTGGAGTGGGGCGCGTCGGCTTGAAGAGCGCGCCGGCTCGGAGAGCGCGCCGGCTCGGAGAGACGCATCCTCCCGTAGAGGATTAGGAAGCGATGCGCGTCTGGAGTAGTAGCGCGCCGGCTAGATGTCTGGAGTGGGGCGCGTCGGCTTGAAAAGCGCGCATCCCCCCGTAGGATAGGGAGCGATGTGCGCCGGCTTGGAGAGACGCATCCTCCCGTAGAGAATTAGAGAAGCGATGCGCGTCTGGAGTAGTAGCGCGCCGGCTAGACGTCTGGAGTGGGACACTGGAAAACCTCCCGTAGAGAATTAGAGAGCGCACCGGCTGTGTCCCACTCCAGGCAAACGGCGACAGGTGGCGATGGCTGGCACCTCGTCTCACGCCGGAGAAGAACCAGCATACAGATACAGATAAGATACGGAACGACCCGACGAGGACTGGAGGGGAAGTCCAGGTATTTAAAGCCCTCTGGGGCGCTAATTAGAACACACATCAGGTGCGTGATGGTAATTGATACTTGACTTAGAAGTGTGTGTTCGGCACGGACCAATCAACACAGAATCCTCACAGTACCTTAAAGGAACGGAGCGAGGCAGGGAATGCAATAAATCAACAAAGTACCTTAGAGGAACGGAGCGAGTGGGTGGGAAGACAGGGAATTAAAGGTCCAGGGAACAGGTGAACCTCACAGTACCCCCCCCTCCACGGGAGCCACGGGCGACCCAAAAATACAGACAGAGGGGCAGGGGACATAAACAAGGCAACAAACAAAAAATTGGGCCATGCTAGCGGGGAAGCTACACCAAAAGTGGGGCTAGCAGAGGGACAGGGTAGCTGCCAGGGCACTGCTAGCTACAGGGCCTATGCTAGCTGTACTGCTACATTAACATAGAGGCTGCGCTAGCTGCCGGAGCTAGGCTAGCAGACAGGGCTGGACCAGCATGAGAGAACAAGCTAGCTGGAAGGACAGTCCTAGCTGTGGGGAAACTGACCTTGCTAGCTGACGGGGCAGTCCTAGCAGTGGGGAAAACTGACCTTGCTAGCTGAAGGGGCAGTCCTAGCAGTGGGGAAAACTGACCTTGCTAGCTGAAAGGGCAGTCCTAGCAGCGGGGAAGACTGACCTTGCTAGCTGAAGGGGCAGTCCTAGCAGTGGGAAAACTGACCTTGCTAGCTGAAAGGGCAGTCCTAGCAGCGGGGAAACTGACCTTGCTAGCTGAAGGGGCAGTCCTAGCAGTGGGAGAAAACTGACCTTGCTAGCTGAAGGGGCAGTCCTAGCAGTGGGGAAACTGACCTTGCTAGCTGAAGGGGCAGTCCTAGCAGTGGGAAAACTGACCTTGCTAGCTGAAAGGGCAGTCCTAGCAGCGGGGAAACTGACCTTGCTAGCTGAAGGGGCAGTCCTAGCAGTGGGAGAAAACTGACCTTGCTAGCTGAAGGGGCAGTCCTAGCAGTGGGGAAACTGACCTTGCTAGCTGAAGGGGCAGTCCTAGCAGTGGGAGAAAACTGACCTTGCTAGCTGAAGGGGCAGTCCTAGCAGTGGGGAAACTGACCTTGCTAGCTGAAGGGGCAGTCCTAGCAGTGGGAAAGCTACACAAAAAGTGGAGGCCAAGCAGAGGGACCGGGTTAGCTGCCTGGGCATGGCTAGCTACAGGGCCTATGCTAGCTGCAAGGGCTGCATTAACATAGAGGCTGTGCTAGCAGCCGGGGCTAAGCTAGCAGACTGGGGCCAAGCTGGTAGTAGAGGCCTGGCAAGCTGCAGGGGAGCTAACGAGGCTAACAGGGAAGCTAACAGGGGAGACTAACAGGCTAAACAGGGGAGCTAACAGGGAAGCTAACAGGGGAGTCAACAGGGGAACTAACAGGGGAACTAACAAAGGCTAACAGGGGAGCTAACAGGCTAACAGGGGAGCTAACAAAGGACAAACTCAACATACACTGTCTGTGCTGGCTGGGGTCGTCAACTGGTCGGGTCGTACTGTTATGGTTTGTAACCGACCCCAATCGCACAACACAAGACAGGTATGAGAGTAAGCCAAGAACAGGGCATTTATTGAATACAAACAAAAAGCGGCACTGTCCCTTTAAGGGAGAACACAAAATACTGGAAACAAGAATTAGGGAAAATTGGCACTGTGCCTTTAAGAGGCGAGCAGGCTAAGGGGCTAAGACTAAAGGACAGGGCCAGGGCAAAGGACAGGGCAGGAACATGGGCTCTGGAGAGGGGAACAGGGACAGAGGCCCGGGGAGGCGGGCTGGAGACAGGGACAGAGAAAACAGGGTTAAGGCCTTGGACAGGGCGAGGGCCAGTTTTGTCCGCCCTACATTGGCTTCCTATCCAAGCCCGCTCTGACTTTAAAGTGCTACTCCTCACCTACAAAATTTTAAATGGGCTTGCACCGCTCTATCTATCTGATCTCATCTCCCGATACTCGCCCGCTCGTGCTCTGCGCTCACAAAATGCGGGGCTTCTATCGACCCCTAGGGTTAAAAAGAAATCCGCCGGCCACAGAGCCTTTGTCTACCGCGCTCCCTACCTGTGGAACAAATTACCTGCCGTCATCAGGGGCGCCTGCTCTGTCGAAGCTTTTAAATCCCTGCTTAAGACTCATCTTTTCTCTCTCTCCTTCAACCTACCTTGATCTCACCTGGTCGGGGACTGACCTTTAGATTAATCTGTGTAGTTTAGTTATGGTACAGGGTACTACATGGTACCACTGGGTAGTTTACTATAGGGTAGTTTAGTTAGGGTACAGGGTACTACATGGTACCACAGAGTACTACTTGGTACTGCATGGCATTACAGGGTACTACATGGCTTACATAGCTCTACATGGCACCACAGGGTACTACATGGCACTACAGGGTACTACAGGATACTACGGGGTACTACATGGCACTATGGGGTACTATAGGGTACTACATGGCACTACGGGGTACTACATGGCACTACAGGGTACTACATGTCTGCTCCTTTGCAGCACCACAAACATGGGAACTCTCTAACTCTTCCCCCCCCCCCTCTCCCCCCCCCCCCCCCCCCCTCCCTCCCCCTTCTCTCTGAGTACCCGTCTCCTGGCGCTGACCAAGGTGATGGATGCCTCGGGGTCTTGGCCAAGCTTGTAGTGACTGCTCTACATGCACCTCCGAGGCATTGGATCAGTTATTCACCGCCGTCTGTCCGTGGTCCTGTCAACTGATTAACAGACTGTTAACAGATTAACAGTCAATGCGGTTTCATTGCTGGGTTAAGTACTTCTATTCTATTCACATAATACGCTTACTTCATATATCTACTCCATTCACATATATGCCTACCACTTGTATCTATTGCTATGTCCGCCTACTACAATCTCATGAGCTGTCTAACGCCTGTCCCGTCTCCCTGTCTTCCTATGACTTGCTGTCCTGGAGTGTTGACCGGAGTGTTGGACGTCCCGTGACGAAGGCCGGGAGATTGCGACCCCCTCTGCGTGCCCCCCTGTCTTCGGAGGTCTCGTAGTGGTGACCGGAGTGCCGGATGTCCCGCGATGATGTCGGGGAGTTCGCGACCCTCTCTGCGCCACCCCCCTTCCCCCTGTCTCCGGCTGTCCCTGAGCAACGACCGGAGTGTTGAATGTCCCGTGACTAAGACGGGGAGGACGTGACCCTCTTGCGCCGCCCCGGTGCCTCAAATAGATCCGCTATCAACTCTATCTTTAATCTTTCAAAATGTTCAGTTGCTATCGCTATTAGCTCTATCTTTAATTTTTCAAAATGTACAGTTGCTATTGCATGCACTCATCTGTGTTTCACCACACACATGAGTGCATGCTTACCAACTGTCCGTCTGCAACACTACTATCACCGACATCTAAGAAGGGAGATCCCCCCTTGAACGGCCCTTCTAAGGTTTCTCTCCTCCACATTGCCTGTGGAGCTTTTTTTCCCTATTATTAGGTTTTAGTGAGTTTTTCCTTACCTTCGCGTGGGGTATGTCTGGGAGTGCTTGCATTCTTTCATTTATTTGCATTCATCTAAAAAATGTTTGGACCCTATGGTGTTCTTGTTCTGTTCTTGACTTATTGTTATGTTGTCTTCTTGACTTGTTTAAAGAAGACCTGTACGGCCCATGGGGACATTAACGTGTGTTGTCGGGCCCTATAAATAAATTTGATTTGATTTGATTTGACTTACAGGGATGGAGTAGGAGCGCGCAGGCTAGACGTCTGGAGTGGAGCGCGTCGGCTTGAAGAGCGGGCCGGCTCGGGGTCTGGAGTGGGGCGCGTCGGCTTGAAGAGCGCGCCGGCTCGGAGAGCGCGCCGGCTCGGAGAGACGCATCCTCCCGTAGAGGATTAGGAAGCGATGCGCGTCTGGAGTAGTAGCGCGCCGGCTAGACGTCTGGAGTGGGGCGCGTCGGCTTGAAGAGCGCGCATCCCCCCGTAGGATAGGGAGCGATGTGCGCCGGCTTGGAGAGCGCGCCGGCTCGGGGTCTGGAGTGGGGCGCGTCGGCTTGAAGAGCGCGCATCCCCCCGTAGGATAGGGAGTGATGTGCGCCGGCTTGGAGAGCGCGCCGGCTCGGGGTCTGGAGTGGGGCGCGTCGGCTTGAAGAGCGCGCCGGCTCGGAGAGCGCGCCGGCTCGGAGAGACGCATCCTCCCGTAGAGGATTAGGAAGCGATGCGCGTCTGGAGTAGTAGCGCGCCGGCTAGACGTCTGGAGTGGGGCGCGTCGGCTTGAAGAGCGCGCCGGCTCGGAGAGCGCGCCGGCTCGGAGAGACGCATCCTCCCGTAGAGGATTAGGAAGCGATGCGCGTCTGGAGTAGTAGCGCGCCGGCTAGACGTCTGGAGTGGGGCGCGTCGGCTTGAAGAGCGCGCATCCCCCCGTAGGATAGGGAGCGATGTGCGCCGGCTTGGAGAGACGCATCCTCCCGTAGAGAATTAGAGAAGCGATGCGCGTCTGGAGTAGTAGCGCGCCGGCTAGACGTCTGGAGTGGGACACTGGAAAACCTCCCGTAGAGAATTAGAGAGCGCACCGGCTGTGTCCCACTCCAGGCAAACGGCGACAGGTGGCGATGGCTGGCACCTCGTCTCACGCCGGAGAAGAACCAGCATACAGATACAGATAAGATACGGAACGACCCGACGAGGACTGGAGGGGAAGTCCAGGTATTTAAAGCCCTCTGGGGCGCTAATTAGAACACACATCAGGTGCGTGATGGTAATTGATACTTGACTTAGAAGTGTGTGTTCGGCACGGACCAATCAACACAGAATCCTCACAGTACCTTAAAGGAACGGAGCGAGGCAGGGAATGCAATAAATCAACAAAGTACCTTAGAGGAACGGAGCGAGTGGGTGGGAAGACAGGGAATTAAAGGTCCAGGGAACAGGCGAACCTCACACATACACTCTTACCAGGGGTCAAAACAATGCCACTTACTGCTTTTTATATAGAAATAAAATGTATATTATGCATAATTGAGTTTGGAATTTTGGCCCGGCCCTCCAACATATTTTCAGTTGCTCATTCGGCCCCCTGGGGAAAATAATTGCCCTAGACCTAGACGTTCTCATTCCACACCAGATGTGAATCCACAATCAGAGGCTTCTGTCTCTTCCCCTGTAACGGGGGAGAGTATAAACGTTTGACCAGCCCAGAGGACAACGCAAGTTCGTTCTGCTTGGAACAGTAGGTTTTGCGTCTCTTAATATCCCTCTAGACTATTTTGTCTTTCCTGAGTATTGTGATTGCATTTCAACATTCTGATAGTAGTCGTTTTTTGATGCGCGTAATCTATCTTCCAATTGTTAATCCTAACCTCGTTCTCTCCCCTGTAGCTTGGTTAGATGTTTTGCTAGTTAACTAACCTCGTGTCTCTTCTCTTGTGTCTAGTGTGGAAGGACGCCGCCCTCGAACCACGCCACGCTCGTCGCGTTCATCCACTCGCTTGCCCCTCCCGTGTTTTTCCCCCCACCTCGCCTACCCCTCGTGTTTAATTCCCTCTGGGATCCCTATATTGTTTCCTGGCGTTGTTAGGCAACCCCGGACACCACTACATATTCAACACGGTAAGACTCCATTCTACATATTAATACACACACACATGGGGCGGAATCCACAGAGGCTTTGCGCGCTTTTTCCGAAGCAAAGCCGGCGCATCTCACTCTCAAATGAATGAAACGGGGTTGCTCATGTGTAACATAGGCTTTGCGTCCGTGCAATTGGCGTATATTTAAATGAGGTAATATGGGCGGAACATCTCCCCTTTCTATGTAAATGAGCCTCTAAACAGGTGATCATGGCAGCAGTAATTGTAGCAGACAGGCATGACCGTGAAAGAGTATAGAATATCTCGAACGACAATATCAAATCAAGATATTGAGCATCGTACTTATTTAAATATCGTTATATAACGTTGTGGGCTTTGGCGTAATGCTCGTATAAACATAATCTAATTTGAGCGACAAATATAAAGCCACATGCAGAGATATATCGCTATAGTGGCTGTATACAGCACGCACCTGCACGTATTGGGACGGGACGGAGAAGAGTTACCATTAGTTTGCAAGCCACTCACCTGCACGTTACGTATTGGAACGGAGAGAAAGATACCGTTAGTTGGGGAAGAAAAAGTGAGAGAGAGAGGAGATAGTTGTTTTTTGCCACAACGCGGTATGGTAACGTTGGTGAAGTGAATGACCAGTTCAAAACGGTATCGTAATATCGCCAAAGCCAGGAGAAGTGAGTGACATACTCCAACACCGAAGACCAGCGTTTTGGACTATATGAAGCCGGTCCGTACGAGACCCCCCTATCCAGCGACTACCCGACTGGTTGCATGTAAATTTTATTAGCCCCAGGATATTAATGTGACCACAGGATATTAATGTGATATGTTACATGTGTGTTTTTATGTTACACATTAAATGTAATAATTCAACTTGGTACCCCTGTCCCCTCCAGTTAATAAGAGTGTCCGCCATTTTGTGTACATTTAATATTGGTTAATATATCATTTAGTATAGTATTTGCCAAACTCATTATTTAAATACAGTCAGGGTTGTGTAGCCCCTTAGCTACAGTCTGTTTGTTATTTCTTCCCCTATAAGCGACCATAGGTTTTATGAAAGGCGCTATATAAAACAAAGTAATTATTATTATTATTATTATTATTATTATTATTATTATTATTATTATTATTATTATTATTATTATTATTATTATTATTATAAAATTAATAATTAATTAATAATAACTCCTCTCCTTCACTAGAATATAATCTAATTATGAAATCAAATATAGGCCAGGGCTTTACAACTTAATAAAGAGAATGAATACAATTAAATAGGATATAAACGGAATTATATAATATTAAATATTATATAATTATAGCACTATATTCTATTGTATATGGTATACATTTAATTTCGTTTCTATCCCATTTCATATATATTCAATATCTTTATTAAGTTGTAAAGCCCTGGCCTATATCTGATTTCATAATTAGATTATAGTGAAGGAGAGGAGTTCTTATTAATTAATTATTTATTAACTTTTAATTTAATAATAATAATAACAACTTCAGAATAATAATAATCATGACATTGCATTACTGCTGATCAGCACCTATATCAGAAATAAATGTTTACTGTATTGATCATCTCAGAACCAGCATTTGAAATGTCAGTGCTTAGCCTTATTTCTAAATCACGCGTTGCGAAGGCTATTGGCACTCGGCTTTATATTTCTCGAACAAGTTAGATACTGTTCATAACTCATAAGATCTATTTTCTTTAGTATTCCGTTCATTTTGTATTGTATTTAGTTTACTTCGTAAGAGGAGTGCAAAAGCAGGACAACAGTAAGATTTTGGTGGGACAAAGTGGGTCAGATAGATAATGTAAATTCTTTAATTAGAATAACTGGTCTTCACCGAATAGATAAAGGTTAAATACAGATTAAAATACAGAATTAGATCTCTCCACATTCGAAGGAACGGCATGTGTCATTTGCTGTTGTTGGTTTTAAATGCAGGTTTCTTTTTACTGCTTTCCATCTTGATTTCTAGTTTCTTTTCTTTTTTTGGACAGCGCGCTAAACTTGACAGCTCGCTACATTTTGACACAGACATTTCTGCCAAGAGGCTGTCAGGGGTGCAGAGTGCAGACTGCTCGCGAGCGAGCCACACATATATTGGCCGTGTCTGCGCTGGTATCTCATCGAGCAATGTGCTTTCGTGGATAGCTCGCAGACGCAGAGCAGGCTCCACGGATGCAATTTGCTTCGCGCAATCCATTCTCTGTGGATTCCGCCCATAGTCATCTGCTTTCACATTTTGGTAAAGACACACTTCATTATCCCAGGCCTCCGACCTGTCCGCACTACACCACCACTATCGTTATTGTTGTATTACTCTGTTTTGTCTTTGAACTTTTGTTGAATAAATACACGCTGTTTTTGGCGTTTTCCTGTTGAACCAGTCGCATTGCTTTATTACGGGTCCCGTTCCTCTGTTCCCATAACAATCTATTTTCTACTTCCATCTATTCTCTACTATATACTATTAAGGCTGCAACGATATGCCATTTGGAAGAATAGATAAATCGGGACCAAATTATCGATAAATATCGATATTTTTATTAGTATAATTTATTTATTTATTAATTAAATTTTTTTTATTTAAACAACTAATTTATGTTTATTTTGCAGCAATTTTTTGTTGTTACCGCCATCTTTAATGTTACAGATTTCCCCATTCAAAACTACCACAGCGATCCTTCTCATTTTATAGTCGTGGTCTCTGGATGTGATGGAGGAGTGCACTGCATATTGAATGCACAGTGCAGAGTTGCTATTCAACTGAATTTACATGAAATGGGGATGTTTTAACTAAAACATGCCACAAGACCTAGTATTTTAGTATAGTATAAAGTATTTATAATTATCGATATATCGATAAGTGGTCTCAGCCTTATATACTATAATATTATTTTATAATAATGACTGTAATAAACACACACATAATCACAGATAAACTGACCTGCTGGCATGTTTCAGGTTTAAACTGACCTGTTGTCATGTTTCATGTTTAAACTGACCTGTTGTCATGTTTCATGTTTAAACTGACCTGTTGTCATGTTTCAGGTTTAAACTGACCTGTTGTCATGTTTCATGTGAAGGAAATCGGTGGTGGTTTTCAATGTATGTGATGTATAGATTATAAAAAGGGGCCAGGTCAGAGAGGTCAGAAATGTGCTTGCCTTAGCAGACGGTGATAGAAGACGTGGTTCAGAGCGAGCAGGAGTCACTGAATAGCAGCACACTGAGCAGGGGATGTTGACATTCCGATCTGGAACACATTGATAACAGCGAGTGTGGACGCAGGCGATGGAGGTTTTGACAGTAATGAAACGTTTTGAAATGTGTGAAAGGTTATTAACAGTTGTCATGACAGCGCGTCGCATGACAACCAGAAGAGGGGCGGGGCCGTTGTTGCTATGACGGAGATCATATAAATCGAACAGTGGTTCCGGGTAAGGGCAGAACAAAAGAAACAAATTCCACAGGAGGGAAGATACCATCAGAGACTCTCATCCCTCTCACCCTCGCCGGTGGGGGGGGGGATGACACATCATCATTAGCTTCGGCTAACGGGAGAAGGGTTCTGGCTAGACAAGGCCTGAGCCACCATTGGACTGAATAACAGCAGAGACGATAGCAATGAAAATACAATCTGATAACATCTGGGCTGAGGCTTCTGTTTATATCAATAAACAACGCTCTTTCAAGAAAGGTATGCTGTCAAGGTGTCGAATTCTTACGAAGGTGGTGAAACATTATGGTGGCGGATCGCACTAACGGGGAGAGATAAGGATTGTACAGCCAGTATATGAGACGTCAGGATCATTAAAAGTACACAACGCAGAGGAGAGAGGATAACACAAGAAGACGTGATACTGGCCGAATTGATCAGAATCTAACACATGTTTAAACTGACCTGCTGTCATGTTTCAGGTTTAAACTGACCTGTTGTCATGTTTCATGTTTAAACTGACCTGTTGTCATGTTTCATGTTTAAACTGAACTGTTGTCATGTTTCAGGTTTAAACTGACCTGTTGTCATGTTTCATGTTTAAACTGACCTGTTGTCATGTTTCATGTTTAAACTGAACTGTTGTCATGTTTCAGGTTTAAACTGACCTGTTGTCATGTTTCATGTTTAAACTGACCTGTTGTCATGTTTCATGTTTAAACTGACCTGTTGTCATGTTTAAACTGACCTGCTGTCATGTTTCAGGTTTAAACTGTCACAATGTGGTGGTGTAATGAATGAATGTATTCACACACACACACACACACACACACACACGATATATTACATATACATATCTTCATGTGAAAACATCATCGTCGAGATTGTGTGCATGTGCCAGGTCTCCCAAGAAGCTATTTAAAGCTTTTGGAGGGAGCCTGATAAAGATATAAACAAAATATAAACAAACAAAAACATACAATGTGGGTAGGCTTAGACACCTACCTACTAACAAACATACAACATAGATACATAAATACAGACAATTAATATACCTAAGTATGGATTCTATTTAGAGATATGATTTAAGCAGTTCCTCTTTCAGTGATTTTTTGAAGGTTGTAATGGATTTTGACAGATTCAGACTCTCGTCGAGCTCGTTCCAGATCTGCGGGCCCCTGCATGCTATACTTAGGCTGGCACATTTGAGTTTTCTCCTCTTGCCAAAGATAAGATGCCTATTTCTTGTGTTGTGGATGTGCAGTGGACGGCAGACTGGGACAAGCTCAGACAGTCTGTGATTCATGTTGATACAACTTGATACATAATTGATGCATTTTGGTGTACATTAAACTCAGCAAGCCTCAGGAGACCAAAGCGATGGAACAAAGGGCGTGAGGGTGACCAAAGCGATGGAACAAAGGGCGTGAGGGTGTATTAAACCTGGACCATGACACTACTCTTAGTATTTCTTTTTGTAAACTTTCAAGTTTCTTGAGATGGCTGGGGTAAGTGTTGCACCATATGACATTACAATAATTAATGAGGGGTTCATACAAAGTTTTATAGAGAGTGAGAAGGGCAGGTAAGGGTAGAAAATAACGTATTTTACAGAATAAACCAACATATTTGGACAGTTTTGTTAGTAGATATTTAATGTGTTATTTGAAATTTAGTGACTCATCGATGATGACCCCCAGGAATTTTGTGGACACCACTCTTGACAGCTCCTTTCCATTAATCTTAATGCAAATATGATCAGTGCGCATCCAATTTGAGTGAAAAACAATAAAGTTTGTTTTGCTGAGATTTAGTGATCATTTATTGCACTTAACCTCTTAAGCCCGGAGCCCCATTTTCTGAAAATCCGCCTAAAATACATACCTAAGTAAATGGAATATTGCTCCACTTCTACACAGCTTCATTTGCATATTATTGGGACATCTATGGACCTCAGTGAATGTATTCCCAGTGTCAGAAATATTGTGTCTATTACTAGGCTTGCTTAAATTGTGATGAAACAAAGGAGAATATGAATTATGATTTTTCTTTGCATCTTTGACAGTGATGCTAATAATGACCTAGCCCCTTTTGCGACTGCAGTGCTGGGGCTCTACCGCAGTCACTCTCAGCTAGACCGCGACCATTTTCAAAATAAGGTACCAAGCGTGATTGCGGGGCTCGGGGTTGGTCAAAAATATATCATATATGAATTTCAAAGATACCCAGCGTACAATATGGGTTTAACACAGCTTTACAGTGGGGTCTGGAAGCTCGGAGTTGCTAATAAACAGTTTAAATCATTGTTACTCCACGAGTGGTACTCACAGAGCGAGCCGTGTATTTCCGCCTGTAATGCCTGGACCAGGCAGCCAAATGCCTGGTGCGCATGTGCGGTGACACCAATGGCGGAAATACACGGCTCGCTCAAAAGCGTATCTCCCTCGGATGCCTTCACAGTCTTACGTGCAGATCGTACCCCTGGCTCAGGAAAGACCATTGGCGGCGGAGTCTGCCTCATCACGAACAATTCCTGGGTTAATCCCGAGGGGGTGCAGGTTCTCTCAAACTCGTGTTCGCCGGACTTGGAACATCTTTCTATCCTGTGTCGTCCGTTTCATCTCCCGAGGGAGTTCACCGCGGTCGTCATGACTGCCGTGTATATCCCCCCACACGCGAATACGGGCAAAGCGCTGGGCGAACTACACGATAATCTCAACAGACACCAGATCAAACACCCAGACGCAGCGATGGTAGTGGCCGGCGATTTCAACCAGGCCAACCTGAAGAAAGTGATGCCGTCCTTTTTTCAGCACATCGCTTGCTCCACCAGAGGGAAAAACACACTCGACCACTGTTATTCCCCGTTCAAAGCCGGTTACAAGGCAGTAGCCGCTCCGCCATTAACGGGGTCCACAAGCTCGAGCGATCATGACTCCATCTTGCTATTTCCGGCATATCAACAGAGATCACGTGACGCCGTCGTGTCACGTGAGACAAAGAAGTGGACCGACGAATCAGAGGCCACGCTCCAGGACGTGCTTACAGACACGGATTGGGATATGTTCAAAGGAAGCGCCAGTGACGTCAGCGAGCTAGCAGACACAGTGGTGTGTTATATCACAACAATAGCCGATGGTATTGTCCCCAGGAAAACGGTGCGGATTTTCCCAAACCAGAAACCGTGGGTGGATAGCACTATTAGAGCAGCTCTGAACTCTCGTACCACCGCCTACAACCTGGGTAGAGAGTCAGGAAACATGGAGGAGTATAAGGCTTCAGTCTATACTCTACGCAAGGCTGTCAAACTTGCTAAGAGGACATATGCTGATAAACTGGAGACACAAATGGCACAAAACGACACAAGAGGATTATGGCAGGGACTGAAGACAATAACTGACTATAAAGTCAGCGCCCCCTCAATGGGGAGCGACGACGCCTCCCTCGCGGACAAGCTCAACATCTTCTACGCTCGGTTTGGTGTAGACAGTGGCGCTGCTGGCTCTCCGGCTAGTGACGTCACTGGCGCGCCGGCTGTTGTGGAGGGGGGGGGGCAACCGCGAGGGGGGGGGGGACGCTCTCTCGTTGTCGGAACACAGTGTGAGAAGAGCATTTATGCAGGTGAACACCAGGAAGGCTGCTGGACCAGATGGCATAACAGGACGTATACTCAAGACCTGTGCCAACCAGCTGGCCCCTGTGTTCACCGCCATATTTAATCAATCACTGGCGGAGTCAGTGGTCCCTGCCTGCTTCAAGATGTCTACCATCATCCCTGTGCCGAAGAAACCCTCCCCAGCATGTCCAAATGACTACAGACCGGTGGCACTCACCTCTGTGGTCATGAAATGTTTCGAGAGGCTGGTCAAGGACCACATTTGTGCCTCCCTCCCCAGTGATATGGACCCTATGCAATTTGCATACAGGACAAACAGGTCCACCGACGACGCGGTCTCCCAGGTACTGCACAGCACCCTCTCGCACCTTGACCGTCAGAAGGGGGGCTACGTGAGACTGTTGTTCATTGACTACAGCTCAGCGTTCAACACCATAGTCCCCACCAGACTGGTGGACAAGCTGATCGAGCTAGGTCTGAGCTCCGCCCTGAGCGCCTGGGTACTGGACTTTCTGAGCGAAAGACCCCAGGCGGTCAGGGTGGGGGGTCAGACCTCCAACACCATCACCCTGAGCATCGGGTCCCCCCAGGGCTGTGTTCTGAGCCCCCTGCTGTACTCACTCTACACACACGACTGTGTGGCCAAGTTCAGCTCCAACTCCATAGTGAAGTTCGCAGATGACACGGTGGTGGTGGGGCTGATCTCGGACAACGACGAGAAGGCCTACCGGGAGGAGGTTGAGGTACTGGAACGCTGGTGCCAGGACAACAGCCTGCTCCTGAACATTGGTAAAACCAAGGAGCTGATCGTGGATTATAGGAGAGGACAGCAGGAGACGCACACACCACTGATGATTAACGGGGCTACCGTGGACAGGGTGAGCAGCTTCAAGTACCTGGGGGTCCACATCTCAGAGGACCTGACATGGTCAACACACATAGACACAGTAGTAAAGAAGGCGAAACAGCGTCTCTACCACCTGAGACAGTTAAGGAAGTTCAGAGTATCGGGAAAGATACTCCAGTCCTTCTACTCAGGAGCTGTAGAGAGCATCCTGACCGGAAACATCACTGCCTGGTATGGAAACAGCACGGCACAGGACAAGAAGGCCCTACAGAGAGTGGTGCGCTCAGCCGAGCGTACCACGGGTATTGCACTACCCCCCCTGCAGGTTCTATACAACAAGAGGTGCAAATCCAGAGCCTGCAGGATAATGAAAGACCCTCACCACCCCAATAACAGCCTGTTTCAGCTGCTGAGGTCAGGCAGACGCCTGCGAACCCCAGCTACTAGGACAGAGCGGCTTAGGCTCAGCTTCTTCCCCCAGGCCATCAGAGCCATGAACAATGAACATTGAGTGCTCAGAACATTGAACTGTCCACACACAAGCACACATGAACACACACACGACACGCACACTGTGCACGCTCACACACGAGCAGCCACTTAACACTTTAACATGAGCGGGCACACACTCATGTCGCACACACGCACACTTATGGCCAAAGGAAAGGACACTTTAAATTAGAATAACAGGAACAGTGTATTGCACTACCAAAGCTAACTAGCATGTCCCATATGCTCTGTAAATAACTATGTACAGATACCGAGATGTCACTCCATGTTACCTGCTACCTGTTACTGCACAATGTTGTTTCCTTCTTTTGATTCTATTATATGTACCACTGTATTGCACATCGTTGCGGGCAAGACCACCCGCATTTCATTGTATACCTGTATGCCGTGACAATTAAAACTCTTGACTTGACTTATTTTGAAAATGGTAGCGGTCTAGCTGAGAGTGACTGCGGTAGAGCCCCAGCACCGCAGTCACGCAAGGGGCTAATAATGACCAGACATGAAAAACTGCCACTGTTCAGTACCTTCTTGAGATCATGTGTACAAAAAAATCTAAGGAAATGAATAAAGGGAAGATGATTAAACAGAAGGTTCTGTAGATACAGTACTGAATTCTCCTATCCGGACCAATGCAATTTGAAATATTATTTAAGCATTACATCACACGCAGGAGTGGTTTGTGACCAATAAACCATGCCTAGGGGTGGTTGTTAGGCCCGAGGCGCAGCCGAGGGTCGTTAGACCCCCCTAGGCATGGTTTATTGGTCACAAATCACGACTGCACGTGGTGTAAAGCTTTTATACAACTGCCAGATTCATCCAACCTTATTTCTATACAATAAACACACATTAATCGAAGATTTATTGAAAAAACCATCCGCCAGAAAAAGTAGTTCCCACAACTCCATGTGGAAGCAGCTTGAAGTGCATCCAACCAAACTAACACATCCAACTGTGTATTATTGGAATGATTGAGAGAAGTTGCCTCATGTGGAAGCAGCTTGAAGTGCATCCAACCAACTAACACATCCAACTGTGTATTATTGGAATGATTGATTGAAAATTTTATTACCAGATGCAGAATGGGTACAATACAATACGGCTCAATACACACAATTATAAAGTAGGTAAAACAAATTAAAACGTTTTCTTTGCCCTATAGGAAAAAAACGTTTTCTTCGCCCTATTTTTTTATTTATTTATTTTAGCCTAAACTTAACCAGTTGGAAACCAGGGGTACAGTAATAAAATTAGCAATCAACCAATCAATCAATTCAATAGACCATGCTCACTTAAAACAGCGCTGCTTCTCTCTCAGTCTGACTCCCCCGCTGTTGCAGACAGGAGTGTGTGTGTGTGTGTGTGTGTGCGTGTGTGTGTGTGTGTGTGTGTCACAGTGTGTGTGTGCGTGTGTGTGTATGTGTGTGTGTGTGTGTGTGTGTGTGTGTGTGTGTGTGTGTATGTGTGTGTGTGTGTTTGTGGGTACGCCAGCGTCAAGTGAGAGAGAACGCTGCAGTCAGTAGAAAGTAGGAAGGAAGAAATTTAAATCAATCAATTAATCTATCAATCAATCCGCGATTTTTCTTTTGTTCTAGATTGAGTCAAGACCCATCAATTACATCATCCAACATTGTTTAAACGACTAAGACATTCGCTGTGACAGAATCGCTTGATATTTAGTCGTTTAGTCGCCATTAACATATCCATTTGTAAATATTATTGGCCACCTTCTTGTGATCCGGCGGAGTGATGTGATGTGGGTCGGTTGTGGGCGGGTCCTGGGCCAGCAGCGTGGATTGTTGCCAATAAAGACGTGTAAAATGACTGTTTCAGCCAATCAGAATCGAGAAATTTGCATGCCGTTGTATAATATATAATATAGAATAGCAGGCTTATAGATTACCTTATTATAGCCAATTCGCACATTTATTTATATACATATATTATCTTTCAAATGCCCAAGTTCAATTTGGATTTAGTATCACCAGGCGTGCATAAGAACAGATAATGAAATCTACTGTAATGTACAGTAGAGTAGTCCTCCCCACCGCATGTATATATTCCCTCCCCGCCGTATGTATATTTCTCTCCCACCCACCCACCCCCTCCTAATGTACAGTCCCCTCCCCATCATATGTATATACTCTGTCAGGATCTAGGGGTAACAGTACTGTATATTTGAATACCGTTTATGTCACAAATGTATCAGTACTAAATACCTATATGTCCCTATGCCATAAATGTCATGTATGTTGTGTATGTCATAAATGTCTATATGAATTGAAAATGGGGCACCCTGGGGGAGCTCCAGTAGCTCACCGCATATCTCTGCGCTATTTCTGCGTCGGGGAAAACCGTGCTGCGTCACGGATCTGGGGGACTCGAGTTCGATTCCCGGACCCGCCGTCATTTCCCAGAATGTCTTCCCCTGATCTATATCCCGTTTCAACCTATATCTGTCGGTCATGCTTGACCAGAAAAGCAATAAAACGCTAAAAAAAATAAAATAAAAGATGGGGGAGCGGACCGGCAGAGCTTGCGAAGCTCTGCCGCGGCATTATGCAGCCGTAATCCCCCCTGTTTTAACATCGACGGTTAGCTCAACTCGTTCGCCGCCTTGCTGTGGAGCCTGCGGTGCGTTGGTGACAAGTTCGAATCACTTCAATTTTTTTTTTTTCTTTTTTTTTACGTTTAATTAATTTATCATCTCTATATAAACGTGCATTCTTTCGCCGGTTAAGTTTAGGCATTCTTTCGGAGTTGGTTAAGGTTAGGGTTAAGTTTAGGCATTCTTTCGGAGTTGGTTATGGTTAGGGTTAAGTTTAGGCATTCTTTCGGAGTTGGTTAAGGTTAGAGTTTGTCTTAGAGCATGGCAATATTTCTTTCGCCGGTTATGTTTAGGCATTCTTTCGGAGTTGGTTAAGGTTAGGGTTAAGTTTAGGCATTCTTTCGGAGTTGGTTAAGGTTAGAGTTTGTCGCAGAGCATGGCAATAGAATGCAGCCTATTTCCGCACTGCCGCTCTCTCGCGCTGCCGCGGTCACATGGGCGTCGTGGCCAATCAGAGAAACGCTGAACGCAAGTTGGTTGCCTAAAGTATTGACGCTGCCGGGACCTATGCTTCTGGGTAGGGTGTTTCTGAAAATGTTCTAAGCTCATTGAAAGCTGTGGGTGTCCGCTTCAAAATGGCATAAAAAAAAAATACAATTCCCGACTTCAGATTTCCAAGATGGCGGACTTTCGACGGACCGCACGGGCGGAAGAGGTTAAACCAGGTATCTACTTTTTGTAATTCAGCGTTGAGTAAATCTTGTAGCTTGAGTGGATTTTTATGGGAAAAAAACTAATTTGTGTCATCAGCAAATATTACTTTGTGCAGAATTTCAAAAGAGTTGACAAAATAATTTATATACAGGATGAATAGTAAAGGCCCTAGAATTGACCCCTGGGGGACCCCATATTTGATGTCCATTTTTATTGATTTGTGATTGTTTATATCGACATTCTGTTGCCTACCATGTAAATAGCTACTGAACCAATTGAGAGCCAGACCCCTTGTTTACATCAGGGTCCCCCATTTTCAATTCATCATAAAATGTTGGCATTTGTGTCCAGGGGCGTAGCTGGGGGGGGTAGCTTAGGATGATTCCAAGGGCCCAGCACTGGGGGGGGGGGGCCAAAAAATAAAAATAAAAAAATGCTTTTTTTTTAATTTTTACTAGACATCACTCAGGTGTATTATTGATGCTCTCATTGATACTATGTTTGTTTCTGAAGTGTGTGTGTGTGTGTGTGTGTGTGTGTGTGTGTGTGTGTGTGTGTGTGTGTGTGTGTGTGTGTGTGTGTAGGTGTGTGTTTCTGACTTTGAGTCAGAAACAAACATAGTATCAATGAGAGTATCAATAATACACCTGAGTGAAGTCTAATAAAAAAAGAATAATAAAAAAAGAAAATAATAATTTTATCTTTTTTTTCTAAAACGTTAATCGTTAAAAAAGGTTTACGAATTAATAAAAAAATAGTGGCGTTAACAGAATTGTGCGTTAACACTTTGATTGGCGTTCACGTAGATCTACGTTTCTGTCGCCCGATCATTGAGTGCCGGAAACGTAGATCTACATAATTCAGCGGGGCACCTTGTGCATACTGTTCTGAGTGTGTCTGAGCTGGCAGACGGTCTTATACCGCCCTCTAACGCCTTCCGGCATTATTGCACCCCGTTAGAAACTGGTTAGTTTATTTTCTCTACCGAGCTGCGGCATGGGGGCGGCTCCTAAATACACGCTTGTAGGGATGTTTTGGACTACTGACCCCACCCGCCCGTTGAAGTGCAATGCCCAACAACGTCGGGGACAGGATCGCTGTGGATAACTGTCATGGCAATGAGATTATTGGATTCTTTTTTTTGCATTACTTCAGAGACCAGGTAAGGACACCATATATGAAAGCTTGCGTTGATCTGATATTTATTTCTACAGCTATTGAAGCTATCTGTGTTTTATGTGTATGACTGTGTGCCGTTGGGTTGTTGGGCGCGCCGGTCTAAATCACATTGTATGCGTGCACGACAAAGGATAGTAGTGATGATCTAGCATTGATTTCAGGAAGATCCGATAATCAGGCGAAAAATGACAACGTGTTTATTGAATTACACAAAAACGCTGTTTTCGTGTATTTTCCCTGGAATTGCTCAGAAGCGGCCGCACTATGTTCATATTCAAAACGGTATAAAACGTAAATGTACGGATGAAAAAATAATCTGTTTTTTGCATGTTGACCAGAAGCAGCTCAATGAGACTCGGCGGCGTTATTAGACCCATAGATATACTATAAAATATAGGTTTAGCTCTACAAAGTACAACTACGTTTACATGGGGTTAATGGACGGCATGGCCAGGTCACTTCCCGGAAGGGGCGTGGCACTCAATGTGTTAATGGTGCCATAATGGTGCAGTTTCCCGAGTAGAATATTGAAGTCTATGGTGTCAATGACCTTTGATAAGTCCAAGAAAACGCCCACCCCACATTCACCCTGATCAATGGCATCATTTATTTTTTCAATGAGGTCTAATATTGCCATATACAGTACGTTGTTCTCTTTTTCCTGAAGCCGTATTGAGAACTGGTGAGTATATTGAGCTTGTTAGTGTATTCGCTTAATCTGTTATACACAACTCTCTCATACACTTTGGATAGAGCCGGTAAAGCGGATATTGGTCGGTAATTATTTTTGTCACCTGACAAAAATTTTAACTAAATGTAGCACCCTGAAAATATGGCTATTATTCAGAAGTGCTGACTTGCCTTTTATCTCCCCTGGTGCACCAAGACATACTAACTAGTTTCCATTAATATTCCCTCGAACAATGACGCGGACTTCTCCTTCTTCTACCGGCTGGAATATGGATTATGAACAGTAACACTGGGTCATATTCTTTCATCCAGTGCTTCCCTGTGGGGCTAGTTGGCGGTACCAGCAGGGGGCGCGGTGGCAGGCAGAGAGCGTACGAGAGAGACGGAGAAGGAAGCAAGCCAATGGAGACGGAAGGGGGGAGAACGAGCCTCTTTGAGTTTGGACTTGGATGTGATCGGTCATGTCTCGACAGAGCCCCCGTTGTGGACCACACGGGCGAACGTATTGAACTTGAGTATATGACGGGTTATCCCGTGATAGTGCGTGAGTAAGAGAAACTGAACCAAGGACTAACGTCCATAGATAGCGCGTTATAGTAGCAGTGTGTGCGGTATATTTAGCATGCTGCTAACGGCTATATTGACTCCAGTATACACCGAGCGCGAGGCGCTGAAGAGACCGGTGGTGTAGCCAGTCACGTTGCGCAACAGTATAACCGTGTAGCAGGTGGGCTGTTTGGGACCCAGAGAGTAGCTTCAGTTTAGGGTAGGGCCAGAGTATTGCTGCGCGTCAACCCAGCGCCGGCCGTCAACAACTAGTCTTCGCCGGCGTCAACGTCTGCTCTGCACCGGCCGTCTTCAGGCCAGCACGGGAGTTCGTCCCGACCAGCACGCGCCCTCAGCCCGCTACTGCCCCTCTGCTCCAGCCCCGCTTGCTAACGCCCGTGACGAGAGCGTTCGACGCCATCTTGCGACCTGGACGGTGGTGGCGCGGCGAGGCCGCCATTTTGGTTGAGTACAATAGAGCTTTGATGCTCCGGATCTATTACACAGTACACAGTGTGATGCGGCCTACGGGTGAAGCTAACGTTGCTAAATCCAGTTCATAGGGGTACCCCATACACATTATATGCCGGCATTAGTATAAGACTTTTGTTTTGGTACAGTGGGCCCACATTTTTGATTTCCTTTGAGTGTGATAACGTGTGGTTCTTGAATAATAATTTCCCATTCAATTAACCCTTTCCCTGTGGGGAGGTTCTAGACCTGTGACTCCATAAGTAAAGCCTTAGAGAGGTATTGTACATGGAACTGACCCAGACGTGGGTGATGAGTCAAACACATTTGAAGTATATTATCCCTGGTACTAACCCAGAGGTGGGTGTATAATATAGGTGGCTATAAGGTGTTGAGTTACAATCTGAGTAATAGTAGGAATTCATTCTAGTTGACTATCCCTATTAAATCTTTGTAACTGAACCGTACCAATTAACATAAAACATTGAATGGGGTTCTGTGTGCGTGTCCCTTCCTGTGCCCAGTCTTAACCATTTTGGTGTGGGTAACGTTACTGCAATTAACCCCTTCCTATTCAACCTTCCCTTTCTTACTGTAAGGTTTCTAGTGTCACTGAGGGAGGGTACTGCTTGCGGGGGGAACCAAGTTATTTATTTACAATTCAGTCACTAGGTGTGGGAGGGTTAAAGGAGTAATTGGGGGAAGTGAGAGCGTGTTGGGGAGTACTGCTGACCGCCCTGGAAGGGAGAGGAAGACCAGAGTACCAGACCAGGTTGGTAAATCCCGGGCCCCATCCACTCCCACTGCCAGCCTCCAGTTGATGCTCCAGACCCAAAGACGGAGGTGCAGTTAGCCAGAGATCTACTGTGTCTCGCTACCCAGTGACTGTGCACACCCGTTCCCACGAAGCAGGGATAATCCACCCTGCTACATAAACAATAAAAACAAAACCTCTCAGTAACAACTGGAAGAGGGGGGGGGGGAGGAAACACAATAACTAACTCTAAATACTAACATCTAACACGGGGAACACTTACTTGAAACATGGAACGTGAAACAAGGACAGCGCACACAGAGAACAGGAAACAAGGAACTCAAATACACAGGAACAAATGACAAACGAGAAACACCTGGGATGATTACAACTGGAGACACCTGGGAGGAGAAACAGACTGATAAAGAACTACAAGAAACAACACAATGAACTACAACTATGGATGACAAGACAAACACCAGACACTGGGACAAAACAAGCAGACTACAGACACTAAACGGAGAACCTAATAACAGACAGTAACTACAAAGACTAAGACTAAACAAGTTTCAAGTTCAAGTTTCAAGTTTCTTTAATAGTTGTCATACAGAAGTACAGAATACTTTTGTACAAAATGCTTCTTACTGTTGCGCTCCAGAGACTGTGCATGACAAGATAAGTATGAAATAAAAACATAGTAAAAATTAGAAGAAAAAAAAGAGGTCACAGTGTTCAGTTTAGACATATGTACAATGTTCGTAGACGTAGTTACCATACAATATACAATACTGTGCAGTGTACTAATATACAATACTATATAGTGCAAGGCATAAATGGACAAGGTGCAGTTTAGGTACAATTCACAGTAGGTGTACGAGTTGTAGTGCAAATCCTTTATCAATAAATATAAAGTGTAAGTGTGTTTGTGTGATCTAAAGTGTGGAGAGTGGGTGCTGCAGTGTGTTGTTTGTTTGAGTGAGTGTGTGTGTGCGTGTGGGTGTGTGTGCTGTGTGCATTTGATGGTTGTTGCATAGTGATTATTGTTCGTTTAGCGATTATTGTTCGTTTAGCAGCCTGATGGCCTGGGGATAGAAGCTCCTTCTGAGTCTTTCTGTGCTCGCCATAAGACTCCGGTATCGCTTGCCTGACGGCAGCAGTTCAAAGAGGCAGTTGTTCGGGTGGCTCGAGTCCTTAATAATTCTCTTAGCCTTCCCCTTGCACCGCTTGTTGTAAATGTTCTGGAGGGTGGGAAGCCCCCCTCTAATTGTGCGTTCGGCTGAACGTGTCACTCTTTGTAGTCTGCTACGGTCTTGTGCAGTGCTATTCCCAAACCAGGAGGTGATGTTGCCGGTCAGGATGCTCTCTATTGTACATGAGTAGAAGTTCCTAAGGATCTTCTGACTGACTTGGAACTTCCTTAGGCGCCTGAGGAAGTAGAGGCGTTGTCGTGCCTTCTTCACAACACTGTCAATGTGTGTGGTCCATGTCAAGTCCTCGGATATGTGGGCTCCGAGGTACTTGAAACTGTTCACTCTCTCAACTGGTGCCCCGTCGATGCTGAGGGGGCTGTAGTCCTTGACCCCCGACCTCCTGAAGTCCACAATCATCTCTTTTGTTTTGCTGACGTTCAGGGAGAGGCAGTTCTCCTGACACCACTGTGACAGGTTCTCTACCTCTTCCAGGTAGGCCCTTTCGTCGTTGGCAGAGATCAGGCCCACCACTACTGTGTCATCAGCAAATTTGATGATGGTGTTGTTGTTCCGCTGTGCTACGCAGTCATGTGTGTACAGGGAGTAGAGGAGGGGGCTCAGAACACAGCCCTGGGGGGCCCCTATGTTGAGCGTGATGGATGAGGAGGTGCAGTTGCCGGCTCTTACCACCTGGGGTCTGCCCGTCAGGAAGTCCAGGACCCACTGGCACAGGTCATAGTTCAAGCCCAGGTCCCTGAGCTTGGCTATGAGTTTGGAGGGGACTATGGTATTGAATGCTGAGCTGTAGTCGATGAACAGCATTCTCACATAGTTCCCCTTCCTCTTGTCCAGATGTGATGCTGCTGTGTGCAGCACATGGGCTATGGCGTCCTCCGTGGACCTGTTGGGGCGATATGCAAATTGCAGAGGGTCCAGGTTGATGGGGAGGGAGGAACAGATGTAGCCCTTCACTAGCTTCTCAAAGCACTTCATGGCTATGGAGGTGAGGGCTACAGGGCGGTAGTCGTTGAGGCAAGCGGGCGTAGATTTTTTGGGTACAGGGATGATGGTGGACTTCTTCAGACAGGTGGGGATGACGGCCTGTTCCAAGGACAGGTTGAAGATGTCAGTGAATACCGGGGCCAGTTGGTCGGCACAGACTTTTAGGACGCGGCCGGGGATGCCGTCCGGTCCTGCTGCCTTCCTGATATCCACTTTTTTAAAGATCCGTCTCACCTCATGCTCTGTTACCCTGAACACTGAGTCTCCATCAGCAGACCCCCCCCCCCCCCATTGCCGTGGTTTGTAGGCTGGTGTTGTTATTCACAGCCTCAAACCTCGCATAGAAGGAGTTGAGATCATTTGCTAAGGAGATGTCACTGTTCAGTTTGAGGGGGGTTCCTTTGTAGTCTGTCATTGTTCTGAGGCCCTGCCACATGCCTCTAGAGTCAGCCTGTTCAAACTGAAGTTCAACTTTATCCCTGTAACGCCGTTTTGCCTCTATTACTGCTCTCCTGACGTTGTATCTTGCCATCTTGTGTTCTTCCATGTTGCCTGTCACCAGCCCGGTGTTGTATGCTGATGTGCGCACTTTCAGAGCCTCACGGACGGATTTGTCTACCCAGGGCTTTTGGTTTGGGTAGATATTAATTTTGGTGGTGGGGATTATTACTTCTACCTGAGTACAGACATAGTCAATCACCGTTTCGGTGTATTCGTTAATATTGGCTGTGTTATCACGGAGTACACTCCATTCTGTGCTTCCCAGCACTGCTTGGAGTGACTCTACTGACGTCACGGTCCAACGTTTAACCTCTCGCGAGACCACCGGCGTTCGCTTGAGACACTGTTTGTACTTAGGCAAAAGAAAAATTGCAACGTGATCGCTTTTACCGAATGGACTAAGAGCCTGTGACTTGTACCCATTCTTAAATTGCGAGTATACATGGTCTAATATGTTCTCGCCTCTGGTGGGACAGGTCACATGCTGATAGAAATTCGGCAGCACCTTTTTAAGACGCGCGCTGTTGAAATCCCCCAAGACCAAAATGGCCGCGTCAACGTTAGCTGCCTGGAGTTTGTTTACCTCGTCGTGAAGTTTTGAAAGTGCGACCTCAGTGTTCGCGTGTGGTGGAATGTACACTCCGATGAGGATGATGGACGTTAACTCTCTTGGGAGGAAGAAGGGTCGACATTTTATCGTGATAAACTCCAGGTCTGGGGAACAGTGGTTAGACATTTCCTTTGTGTTGCCTAAATCGCACCACTCCTTGTTTATCATGAAGGCGATGCCGCCTCCTTTCTTCTTTAGTGACTCTAATGCCGTCCGGTCTTTTCGTAGAACGAAGAAATGGTCTGCCGGTTCTATTGCATGATTCGGGACATCTGGACTCAGCCAAGTTTCTGTGAAACAGAGGACGTTACAATCCCGAATGTCCCTCTGGAATTGGATCCTTGCTCTGATGTCGTCCAATTTGTTTCCTATCGATTGCACATTGGCCAACAATATGCTGGGCAATGTGGTTCTGTGTCGTTTGGACCTCAGTCTGTTCCGGACCCCGGCTCTCTTTCCTCGTCTTCGCGGCAGCTTTTTTTCTTGTCCGTGGCCGGCATAACAAAGGATCTCGGTGGGCCATTTCTGCTGTTCAGCGATCCGATCCAGAGAGCAATCCAAACGGTAAGTTTTTCTTAATCCAATGTCAATGATTGACTGACGGTCATACACATATAATGCACCAACAGTTGGTGCAAATAAAATAAATAAATAAATAAATAAAAAAATAAAACAGTTAACCTAATACAAGACAAGAAGAGTAACACTAGACTAACAGGGGAACATTAAGAAGGGCAAGAGAGAGAAGGGGAGAGAGAAAGAGCAAAAGAGAGAGAGAAGGGAAAGAACACTAAGGGACAGATAGATGAGAAACACACATACAGGGACAGGGTGAGGTAGAGCAGGGGAGAACAGTCCATGGACCGGTGGGACGTTACATAAACTGACCTGCTGTCATGTTTCAGGTTTAAACTGACCTGCTGTCATGTTTCAGGTTTAAACTGACCTGCTGTCATGTTTCAGGTTTAAACCGACCTGCTGTCATGTTTCAGGTTTAAACTGACCTGCTGTCATGTTTCAGGTTTAAACTAACCTGCTGTCATGTTTCAGGTTTTAACTGACCTGCTGTCATGTTTCAGTTTTAAACTGACCTGTACATTTCTTCTTCTCAGGGTCGATCTTGATTCCTGGTCGGGTCAGTTTGCACCTGAAGTCGTCCTCCCAGAACTCAGCAAACCAGATGTTCCTGCGGTTGTTTTCCAGAGAACGGGACGTAAAGTACTGGTCAAAACCTGAGAGAGAGAGAGAGAGAGAGAGAGAGAGAGAGAGAGAGAGAGAGAGAGAGAGAGAGAGAGAGAGAGAGAGAGGGAGAGAGAGAGAGAGAGAGAGAGAGAGAGAGAGA